>NC_051081.1:10292486-10532697 GCF_004664715.2 Peromyscus leucopus
CATTGTTTTTCTCTGCTGAGTAGTATTCCATTGAGTATGTGTGCCACAATTTATTTATCCATTCTTCAGTTGAAGGGCATCTAGGTTGTTTCCAGATTTTGGCTATTACAAACAATGCTGATATGAACATAGCTGAGCAAGTGCTCTTGTGGTATGATTGAGCATTTCTTGGGTATATGCCCAAGAGTGGTATAGCTGGAACCTGGGGGAGATTGATTCCCAATTTTCTAAGAAAGCACCATATTGATTTCCAAAGTGGTTGTACAAGCTTGCATTTCCACCAGCAGTGGAGGAGAGAGGTGTCTTCAGTGTTTTTGATCCTAGCCATTCTGACAGGCATAAGTGGTATCTCAGAGTTGTTTTGATTTGCATTTCCCTGATGATTAGGGATGTTGAGCAATTCCTTAAATGTCTTTCAGCCATTTGAGCTTCCTCTGTTGAAAATTCTCTGTTTAGTTCTATAGCCATTTCTTAATTGGACTGTTGGGCATTTTGATGTCTAATTCCTTGAGGTCTTTACATGTTCTAGATATCAACCCTCTGTCAGATGTGGGGTTGGTGAAGACCTTTTCCCATTCTGTAGGCTGTTGCTTTGCCTTGTTGACCGTATCCTTTGCTCTACAAAAGCTTCTCAGTTTCAAGAGGTCCCATTGATTGATTGTTTCTCTCAGTGTCTGTGCTACTGGTGTTATATTTAGGAAGTGATCTCCTATGCCAACGTGTTCAAGACTACTTTCTACTTTCTCTTCTAGCAGGTTCAGAGTAGCTGGATTTATGTTGAGGTCCTTGATCCACTTGGACTTAAGTTTTGTGCACAGTGATAGATATGGATCTATTTGCAGCCTTCTACATGTTGATGTCCAGTTATGCCAGCACCATTTGTTGAAGATGCTTTCTTTTTTCCATTGTACACTTTTGGCTTCTTTGTCAAAAATCGTATGTTCATAGGTGTGTGGGTTAATGTCAGGGTCTTCAATTCGATTCCATTGGTCCACATGTCGGTTTTTATGCTAACACCAAGCTGTTTTTATTACTGTAGCTCTATAGTAGAGCTTGAAGTCAGGGACTGTGATGCTTCCAGAGGTTGTTTTATTGTACAGGATTCTTTTGGCTGCCCTGGGTTTTTGTTTTCCCATATGAAGTTGAGTATTTTTCTTTCCAGGTCTGTGAAGAATTGTGTTGGTATTTTGATGGGGATTGCATTGAATCTGTAGATTGCTTTTGGTAAGATTGCCATTTTTACTATGTTGGTCCTGCCTATCCATGAGCATGGGAGATCTTTCCATTTTCTAAATCTTCACATCTTCTTCAATTTCTTTTTTCAGGGACTTAAAGTTCTTGTCATACAGGTCCTTCCCTTGCTTAGTTAGTTACCCCAAGGTATTTTATATTATTTGTGGCTATTGTAAAGAGTGGTGTTTCTCAGATTTCTTTCTCAACCAGTTTGGCATTTGTATATAGGAGAGCTACTGATTTTTTTTTAGTTAATCTTGTATGCTGCCCTATTACTGAAAGTGTTTATCAGCTGTAAGAGTTCCTTGGTATAATTTTTGGGGTCACTTATATATACTATAATGTCATCTGCAAATAGGGAAAATTTGACTTCTTCCTTTCTTATTTGTATCTCCTTGATCTCCTTTTGTTGTCTTGTTGTTCTGGCTAGAATTTCAATTACTATGTTGAATAAGTATGCGGAGATTGGACAGCCTTGTCTTGTTCTGATCTTAGTGGAATGGCTTTGAGTCTCTCTCCATTTAATTTTATGTTGGCTGTTGGCTTGCTGTAAATTGCCTTTGTTATATTTAGGTATGTTACTTGTATTCCTGATCTCTCCAAAACCTTTATCATGAAGGGGTGTTGGATTTTGTCAAAGGCCTTTTCAGCATCTAATGAAATGATCATGTGGTTTTTTTTGTTTCAGTTTGTTTATATGGTGTATTATGTTGACAGACTTTTGTATGTTGAACCAACCTTGCATCTCTGGGATGAAGCCTACTTCATCTTTGTGGGTAATTGTTTTGATGTGTTCTTGGAGTCTGGTTGCCAATATTTATTGAGTATTTTTACATCAATGCTCATGAGGGAGATTGGTCTGTGGTTCTCTTTCTTTGTTACATCTTTGTTTGGCATGAGAATCAGAGTGACTGTAGCCTCATAGTAGGAGTTTGGTTATGTTCCTTCTGTTTCTATTGAGTGGAACAATTTAAAAAGTATTTAACTCTTCTTTGAAGACATGGTAGAATTCTGTCTTGAAACCATCTGCTTCTGGGCTCTTTTTTGTTGGGGAAAATTTGTTGACCATTTCTATTTCCTTAGTTTGTATTGGTCTATTTAAATAGTTCATCAGGTCTTGATTTAACTTAGGTACATGGTACCTATCCAGAAAATTGTCCATTTCTTTCAGATTTTCCAATTTTGTGGAGTACAGGATTTTGAAGTATGACCTGATGATTCTCTGGATTTCCTCACTGTCAGTTGTTATGTCTCCCTTTTTATTTATGATTTTGCTAATTTGGATTCTCTCTCTCTCTCTCTCTCTCTCTCTCTCTCTCTCTCTCTCTGCCATTTGGTTAGTCTGGATAAAGGCTTGTCTATCTTGTTGATATTCGCAAAGAATCAACTCTTTGTTTCATTGATTCTTTGTATTGTTCTATTTGTTTCTATTTTATTGATTTCAGCTCTCAATTTGATTATTTCCTGGCATCTATTCCTCCTGTGTGACTTTGCTTCTTCTTGTTCTAGAGCTTTCAGATGTGCTGTTAAGTCACTAGTGTGAGATTTCTCCAACTTCTTTATGTGGTCGTTTAGTGCTATGAATTTTCATCTTAGCACTGTTTTCATAGTGTCACATAAGTTTGGGTATGTAGTATATTCATTTTCACTGAACTCTAGGAAGTCTTTATTTCTTATTTTTTCCATGACCCATTGGTGATTCAGTTGAGCATTATTTGGTTTCCATGAGATTGTAAGTATTCTGTAATTTTTGTTGTTGAAATCTAACTTTAAACCATGATGGTTTGATAAAATACAGGAGGTTAGTCCATTTTTTGTATCTGTTGAGATTTGCTTTGTGACTGAGTATGTGGTTAATTTTAGAGAAGATTTCATGAGGTGCTGAGAAGAAGCTATATTCTTTTTTGTTAGGATGGAATGTTCTGTAGATATCGATTAAGTCCTTTTGAGTCGAAGCATCTGTTAAGTCCCTTATTTCTCTGTTAGGATTTGATTTAGCAGATCTGTCTAGTAGTGAGAGTGGGGTGTTGAAGTCTCCCACTATTAATGTGTGGAGTTTGATGTGTGATTTAACCTTTAGTAATGTTTCTTTTACATATGTGGGTGCCCTTGTGTTTGGGACATAAATGTTCAGAATTGAAACTTCATCTTGGTAAATATTTCCTGTGAGGAGTATGTATGTCCTTCTTGAGCTCTTTTGGTTGATTTTAGTTTGATGTCTATTTTGCTGGATATTAGGATAGCTATAACAGCTCGCTTAAGACCATTTGGTTGGAAAGACTTTTCCCAGCCTTTTATTCTGAGGTAGTGTCTGCCTTTGAAGTTGAGGTGTGTTTCTTGCATGCAGCAGAAAGATGGGTCCTACTTTCATATCCATTCTGTTAGCCTGTGTCTTTTTATGGATTAAGTCCATTGATATTAAGGGATATTAATGACCAGTGATTGTTAGTTCCTCTTATCTTTTGGTGGTAGTGTGTGTGTATTTCTCTTCTTGGGGGTTTACTGCTGTGGGGTTATCTATTGCCTGTGTTTTCGTGTGTGTATCTTACTTCCTTAGGTTGGAATTTTTCTTCTAGTGCTTTCTGTAGGGCTGGATTTGAGGTTAGCTATTGTTTAATCTGGTTTTGTCTTGGAATTTCTTGTTTACTCCATCTATGGTGATTGAAAATTTTGCTGGGTATATTAGTCTAGGCTGTCATTCATGGTCTTTTATTGTCTACATTACATCTGTCCAGGTCCTTCTAGCTTTCAAAGTCTCCATTGAGAAAATGGGTGTTATTCTGATGGGTTTGCCTTTATAAGTCACTTGTCGTTTTTCCTTTGTTGATCTTAATGTTCTTTCTTTTTTCTATAGGTTTAGTTGTTTAATTATTATGTAGCAAGGGGACTTTTTGGGTGGTCTAGTCTGTTTGGTTTTCTATAGGCTTCTTGTATCTTCATAGGTATTTCCTTCACTAAGTTGGGAAAGTTTTCTTCTATGATCTTGTTGAATATATTTTCTGTGCCTTTGAATTTGTATTCTTCTCCTTCTTCTATCCCTATTATTCTTAGATTTGACCTTTTCATGGTGTCCCAGATTTCCTGGATGTTACTACTTTTTTGGCTTTGGTATTTTCCTTGAATGACGAATCTGTTTCCTCTATTCTATTCTCTACACCAGAGATTCTCTGTTCCATCTCTTGTATTCTGTTGGTTATACTGTTTGTTTACTCAGATTTTCTATTTCCAGCATTCCCTCTATTTGCATCTTCTTCATTGTTTCTATTTCCCTTTTCAGGTCTTGAATTGTTTCCCACACATGTTTACTTGCTTTTTCATGGTTTTCTTTAAAGGATTTATTGATTTCTTCTTGTTTTTAATTTGTCTTTTCCTCTATTTCTTTATAAATTTCTTCCAATTTTTTATTGCCTTTTTCTCAATTTCTTCCAATTATTTTTTGTTTTTTCCTCAATTTCATTTTTCATTTTTTCTTTTCTTTTTTTAAATATATTCCATCAGTTTTTATTAGACATTGCTCAGTCATGTTTTTTTATGAACTGTATGGCCATTAGCTTAAGCTTATTACTGACTAGCTCTTTCATTTAAATTAACCCATAATTCTTACCTATATTTAGCCATGTGGGTTGGTACTTTTTCTCAGGCCTCTAGCATCTTCATGATGCTATTCTTAAGGTCACTTTCTTCTGCTTCTTCCTCATTGTGATGTTCAGGTCTTGCTCTTGGAAGAGGGCTAGGTTCTTGTGATGCCATATTGTTGTTCATGTTGTTGTATGTATTTTTGCCTTGATGTCTGCCCATGTCCTCCTCTAATAGGTATAAGATGTGCTTGTGTCTGAGCAAGTTGCTATTGGTCCACTCTGTGCTTGTTGTGTCTATTTCAGGGGGCCCTTCTGGGTCTAATCTTAGCTCTTGGTCTAATTGGAGTAGGCAGATTCTGTGTCTCAGTGAGCTGCTCTTGGGTCAACCCAATCTAGTTGATTCTGTGACTCACAGAGCCACTCTTGGTCTTATCAGGGTTTTGGTCCAGTCAGAGCTGACAGATTCTGTGTTTCAGAAAACCACTCTTGGTTCAATTAGAGGTGGCAGATTCTACATCTCAGAAAGCCACTCTTGGTCTAATGAGGGCTGGCAGATTCCCTGTCTCAGGAGGTACTCTTGGTCCAATGAGAGCTCTTTGTCCAATGAGAGCTGGCAGTTTGGTTTCCATGCCTAATAAAGTTACTCATGGTCCAATGAGAGCTCTTGGTCCAAAGTGAGCTGGTGTGTCCTTGCCTCTGGAAGTGACTGTTTTCTCAGTTGGATGGGCATGGGGGCAGAGTGTGTAGACTGCAGGGTCCGGTGGAGGGGTCTTCATGAGTGGGGAGCCTTCCTGCAGGAGCTCTGCCTACTGGCAGGCAAGTGGGACAGAGTTGGTTGAGGCTTCCCAAGGACCATGTGCTGTGTCCCAAAGATAGGTTCTAGGGGCAGAACTCTGTATATGAGCAGAGTCACTCACTTCTAGGTCCAATGAGAGCTGGCAGTTTGGTTTCTGAGCCTCCGGAAGTAGATTACAGACTTTTAATGACTTTCAAAGATTATTTGGAGACATTTCCCATCTATGAATTATTGTTGGGATAAAAAACAATGAACTGAATAATTTTTCAAAACCTTAGTGGGTGACAAGTACTTATATCATCCAAGGGAATTATCAGTTGAAGCTGAGGGAGTATTGGCCTTGATGGAAAAGAAAGTACAGAATGCACATTGGATCCTGTGGATCAAAACCTTGATTGTATTTTGGTTATTTTACCCTCTAAGCATTCTCCTAAAGTAATTTCAATGCACAGGGAAGATATTATATGAAAATAGTTTTTTCTACCAAATAAACAGAGTAAAAAATTTAAAACTTATGTGGAAAGACCTTCGAGTTGATTTTAAAAGGAAAATTGAGACTGTCAATTAACAGAAAAAGACCAAGCAGAAATTGTGGTACCTTTAACTTAGGATAACACTGAAAAATTATGGACAGAAAGTGAACCTTGACAAAGAGCTTGCAATAATTTTTTGGAAGAGATTAACAGTAAATATCCCAGACATGATAGAATTAAATATATTAAGAGAGCTGATTGAATTCTGGCTCACTTTGTATAGGAAACACCCATATCTGGAGCCCTTACATTTTATACAGATGCAAATGAATAAGGAAAGGCAGGTCATAAATCAGAAAATTTAATTAAAGTGGTTCAAAGTCCTTATAATTTAATTTAAGAACTGGAATTATATGTTATTCTGATGGTATTCATGGATAGTCTAAATAAACAGAATGGGGTAACAAAAATCCCCAGAAATAGATTACATAATGCTCTATTAACTTTGAATTTTCTCAATGCTAATGAGAAAGGAACAACAGCTACAGAGATATACTGAATAATAAAAATTACAGAGCTAAATCAGCCTATATACTTTAAAGATGTGCTGACCTTAGAATGGAAACCAGGATATGTACTACACTGGAGAGGTGGTTATGCTTTTGCTTCTGCAGAAGAAAAGCTATGGATACCATCAAAACTGATAAAGGTTTGATCTGAACAAGAGAGACCTCTTAGTTAGAAGAGAAGCAAGTTTATCAACCACCATGACTATCCAAATTAAATTAACTTATACCACTAACAAAAGCTTTTCATTTAATCAGATATAGCATGCCAAAAGGGAACCTTCCCAGAGTTAGGCTTGAGGAAGGGTTTTTTCTTTTGTCTTTCAGGGGAATGAAGGCTAAGGAATCTGAAAAACACTAGACAAATGAAACATCTGAAGAAAAGCACAAATAATCCAGAACAAATGTCCCAAGAAAAAGGGCAAATTGGCCTATGGGTATGTCACATATAAAATTTCATAAGTGTTTCTAAATGTTTGTTTCTGCTGTTCTCTACAGACACTTAACACAAATGGTCTTGATGTATTCCCAGTCTTGGGTGTTTTCTTAGAAAATTGGGAACCAATCTCCCTCAAGGCCCAGCTATACCACTCTTGGTCATATATCCAAGGAATGCTCAATCATACCACAAGACACATGCTCAACTATGTTCATATCAGCATTATTTGTAATAGCCAGAACCTGGCAACAACCTAGATGCCCTTCAACTGAAGAATGGATAAAGAAAATGTGGTACATATGTACAATGGAGTACCACTCAGCAGAGAAAAACAATGACATCATGAGGTTTGCAAGCAAATGGATGAAACTAGAAAAAAATCATCCTGAGTGAGGTAACCTAGACTCAAAAAGACAAACATGGTATGTCCTCACTCATAAGTGGATACTAGATGTAAAGCAAAGGATAACCAGACTGCAACTCACAACTCCAGGGAGGCTAGCTAATAAAGAAGACCCTAAGAAAGAAAATATACATCTCTGTATCATGTCAGTAGAGTCATTTGATATGGGCCAGAAGAAAACCAAAATTAAGGAACTATTGTATTGCCACTAATCTCAATTCTTTTTTTCTATATTGATTCTTTAAATCTTTTCTTAAGGTATGAATTTTCTATCAAAATTTATAAGACACAGGGACCACCCAATGACAGAGAAATGGATGAGATCTACATGAGCAAACTGGAGTTGGGGGGGGGTAATAGAGGGCAAGGGTTGAGGGAAAGAGAGCTTAGGGGAGCAGGAGGTCCCAGCTGGATCAGGAACAGAGTGGAAGAACAAGGAAAGAGATACCATGATAAATGAAGACCCCATGGGAACAAGAAGAAGCAGAGTGCTAGAGAGGTCCCCAGAAATCCACAAAGATACCTCCACAATAGACTATTGGCAATGGTTGAGAGAAAGCCCAAGCAGACCTACTCTGGATTTCTGTGAGTTCAAGGCCACACTGGGAACAGAGCCAGGAATGTTGACACATGCCTTAAATTTCAACAATAGTTCATCATGAGGGTCTTGAGGTCTGTACAGAAAGATAGGAAGTGACAGAGCTGGGCAGGAAGAGGAAGTGATGTAACAGGGCAGAGATGAAATGAGATGGCAAAACCTAAAGGCATTTAGGCATGGGTATACAGGAAGTAGACCTCTTTGGCAGAGGATCTCCAAGCAGGTAAGAATGTGGCTGGCTTCTTTCTGCTTTTCTGCTCTCAGCTTTTCACCCTAATATCCAGCTCCAGGATTTTTTACTAATAAGGCCTTTTACAATTCATGTTACACTGTTGTAGTTTAAGTATATATCTCCTAAGGAAAACTACTGACCTTTTGTGCCTAGCCTGCAGTGATATGTGAAATGGAATACTTTTCAAGCAACTTTTTGTAGTGTCAGGTAGTTAGGTGAAACTTTACTGTGCATTAAAAGGATTTTGGGACACAAAGACTTCTGTTCATTCTTTTCACTGTGCTAGCATCCTATGCCTCGTGTGCTTGCCATGGTTCAGTTCCTCAGTAACAGGCTTAAATTACTGGGCTCAACTAACCATACAGTGAAACTGCTACAGCTTAAGACAAATTACTTATCCCACTGTTCAAGTTGATTTGAACATGTTATCTTCTATTGTAATAGAAAGCATTGAAAATATATTAAACTACAGCAGTTTTATTCACTGCTGTTGAGAGTGAAAAGTTATGGAAAACAGGCTGGTGATTCTTCTAAAATCACAAAATGCCATGTGATTCAGCTATAGTATTCCTGGGCATAGTGCAAAGGACCCTGAATCTTACCTCAAAGAGATTTGTTCATCCTTGATCATTTCTGCTCCTTTCACAGTAGCCAGGAAAGAGAAACAGTCTAGATATCCATTAGCTATTAATGTATAATGAAAATTATTTATAAGTATTTAGTAGATTTTTTTCTTCAGTTAAGAAAAATGAAATTCTGACAGTTGCAGGTAAATGCATGGAGCTGGAAACAATCACTCCAAATGAGCTGTCCCAGATACAGTATGACAAATATCCAACATTTTATATCAATTAGGTATGTTAGCTATGGATATTTAGATATATGTTCCATTTCAAATACTCATAGAATTTAGGAAACTAGTAATGGGTCATGGAACTGGAAGGATCATTAAAAGGAAGGGAGATAGAATGTTGTGGTTAAACAAAGGTTTAAGGGTATAATGGAACCGGAGTGATTAAATGGAGTTGAGAAAGGCAGAGCATGGAAGAGATGGGAATAAGTGAAGACATAATTAACACAAAAGGCCTTTTTGAAAATCACACAGTTCTCAGTGTATATTAATCAGTTATCCCAAACAAGGTGTCAGTCCTGAAAAAACACACAAGCAATAGTATGCTACCTGAGTAGGATGTACTTATGTATTTATAATCCGATGTGGCAGCAATTAATTTAATAGTGAGTAATGGATTTTAAAGATAATAAGAAGGGGTATATAGGAAGTCTTCAGGAGAGGAAGAGGAAGGAGGATAATATAAATATTTTCACAAAATAAAAGTAATAAATTTAAGTGTGAAGGGAACTCTGATAGTTTCTGCTGGGGGTAAGAGAGTGGAAGGACTCAGTTCTAACTAAGGGGCAGGCCACTGCCAGTTTAACCATGCTTCAGTGAGTATATAGATAACACAAATTGGACATGTTTTTTGTTCCTTATTTTTTGTCCTTTTATTTTTACTTGTTTTTGGTGGGGTTATAATTGTGAGGAGTGGACATGAAAATACTGGGAAGTGAGTGTGATTGGGGTGCATGATGTGAAATTCTCAGAGAATCAATAAAAATGTTATGTACAAAAGTTAATTATTTTTAAAATATTAAAAGTTGCAGGGAAACCTAGCAGTACTGTAGGAGCTTCCTGAAATATATCCTTGCATACACTTTTAAAGCATTTCAAAGGAATTACACAAGAATTTGTGGAGAACATGTGTTAGCCACCACATGCCAGCAAACAAACTTCAATACCAGAAATGGATTATCTCTTTAGGAATTGTTTCCCAGTCAGTTCCCATTGACCCCAAAAGTCTATTGACATCTTTTTTGGATCACTCTCCAGAATTTTATGGCAATATCATATGCTGAAGGTATTAAATTCTTGGTTCACAAAACATGGAGAAATTGACCAGGTGCTAAGGTACTATGTACACTACTTGAGAAAAGTAACTATCACTCTTACCAAGCTGCAAAGTGTAATAGCTATAATAATTACTGTCTTGTCCAGATATGGACACTGTTGCAGTAGCAGCATGAGTGCTATGGCAGTAATAAACCACTTTCTGATCGGACTTATGGTTTACTATACAACATGAATCACATAATCTGTACCATTTTCAAGAACAAGGTCATATGGCTAGACAGAACATATGCCTTAGAGGAGAACTTCTTACTATTATTCTGCTAAATGAACATAGTATTAATGCAGCTCCTTATGAGGTATTGCTATATCCACAGAATAGTATATCTTTCAAAATTCATTGGAGAAGTTTCTTGCAGTAGATGGCTATTCACACAGAGACCATAACTGGTCCATGTGCAGAGAGTAAGAGACTGTGGTGTCTCAGCTCTAAGTGATAAGGCTATGTCATATCCTCCCTCAAGGATCAAGGATCATCAGGGGAAAGAAGGTGGGAAGACTCAAAGAGCTAGAAGTGTTTTTTAGACACAACAAGGTACTTACATATGTGAACTCACAGTATTATGACAGTATATCTAACACCAGAACAGTCACAAGCCAGAACAAAATCTATAAATGGAGGTAGTTAGGAAATCTCAAGCTAAGCTGAGTAGCTTTTGTCATTTTATAACATCTGAGACATGGAAAGTGAAGTTTTTGGGTTGTTTGCTCTGTTTTGTTTTTACTAATGTGACCTCATTGGTTGATCAAACACACTGCAGGGAAGTCCCCAGTTGAAAAGTGGGTGGGCAACACCAACTACTCTTTTTTTTTAAGAGCATGTACTTCATCGGTAGGGGGTGGCAAGGATCCAGAAAGTCTTAGGGAAGGGAAAAGGTAAATATTATTCAAATACACTGTGGCAATCATTACAATCAAACTTGTAGTTATATTAGGTATGTTTTCAAGATCAAAAGAAGATATATTTTAGATGTACAGATCATTTTCAAATACTTCAGAGATCTACAGAATATGGCATTTAAGACATTTTAGTAACATGATTTTTTTTATGACAATGAGACATGTCTGCCCCTGGTAGCACCAATCTACTTCAGAGAAGATGATGGTCATTGGAGAAACTCCATATGGAATTTACTTTCATTATGGTAAAAGTTAGCCACTAGGCAAGAAAATGCCCTTCCTTTGACTACTGACAGTATGCTGTCCAAAATAGACAAGCAGAATACAAAAGAAAAGACTGCCAATTCTTGCCAAGACAAGGAAGGAAAGTTCTTTAGAAATCATGCTTCACAGATGAGTCTGTCAGATATGCTAAGTCTGTAGGCCAAAGACGGATTCCCCAACATTGCAGAGAAACCTCGGGTGACTGTCCAGGCAGCCAGCTGTTTCTGTCATTCCTCACATCTTTGGAAGTCGCTTGTTTGCACTTCCTGTTTAACTAGATAATATTATTTCCTTCTCAGGTCTCTGAGGGTGGTGAAGATTAGATAGTTATATTTATAGTTTTCCTTGTTGAAAATTGAAAAACAAACTTACTAAAGAAGTGTAAAGTGTATACGTTTGAAAGACATCAAAAGTTTTGGTTTGTAATATGAGTTAAGATAGAAAGTGAATTAGGTGCATTTCAGACTCACCAAAATAGGATAGATAATGGAATATTTTTACTGAATTTGTTAAATGCAAATGGACAAGACACTGTTAATGTGTTTATTGTCTGTATATATTGTATACTTATTGTGTTTGTTATATATTTTCCTTATATTAGTTATAATTTTTATTTTAGACAAAAAAGGGAAATGTAGTGATATTTTATTTGTGATCTATCAAATAAAGCTTGCCTGGAGATGAGACAAAAAGCCAGCCACTATATTAAACATAGAAGCCAGGAAGTGGTAGCACACATCTTTAATCCTAGTATTAGGGAGGTAGAGATTCATCTGGATCTCTGTAAGTTCAAGGCCACACTGGGAACAGAGCCAGGTGTGGTGCACATGTCTTTAATCCCAGCACTAGTTAACCATAGGGGTCTGGAGGTCTGTACAGACAGATAGGAAGTGATAGAGCGGGGCAGAAAAGGGAAAGTAATATAGCTGGGCAGAGAGAGGAAGTAAGATGTTAAGGCACAGAAAGCTATGTAGGCATGGGTATAATGAAAGTAGCTCTCTTGCTCTGAGGATTTCCTAGCTGTAAGAACTTGTAGCTTGGCTTGTTCTATTCCTGTGATCTCTCAGTTTCCACCTCAATATCTGGCTCTGAGTTTATATTAATAAGACTGTTTAGCAATTTGTTTTTACATAGAAACTCACTTCTGATAGATTATGTTTTAGAGTAGTGGTAGGACTTAGGACTCCATGTTAGGGATTCCCATTAAGTCAAGAATAAAGGAATTCTCCAACTCCAGAATTAGTGTCATTATACTCAGGCTGATTGCTTCTCTAGAGAATATCTAAGGATTGGGGTATAATTCTGTATATTTTTTCATTTTCCTTCCCATTTCTCTGTAGGCCATTCTATTTCCTAAACTCTCTGAAGTAACATAGAGTTCCCTGGTGTCCAGGGCCTCTATGATTCCATATCCTAAAGCATGACAATGTTCTACATAATCAAAGACATGTCTTTTCCTCTGTGTTTTCACTCTACCTACAATCCAACCTCTTTTACACACCCAAATTTAACTTTTCTTCTACTACCTCTCCACACTATTTCTTCCTATATAATACTCTAATACTAAATAGCAATGATACCATAACTTCCTGCTTCTTTTTTCTTTTTTTCTCCATTCACAACATCAATAATTAATTAATTAATTAATATATACAACACAATTTCAATTCTTTTATCCATAATATCAATTGGAACTTAAGTATGACAGTATGCAGGCAGACATGGTACTGGAGCTCAGAGTCCTTACATTTGATCCAAATACAAGCGGGATTGAACTGAAACACTGCTGTGGCTTAATCATATATGAAACCTCAAAGACTGCCTCCACAGTGACACATATCCTTCATCAAAAACACACCTCCTCCAAGGCTCACCTCCAATAGTACCACCCCCTTTGTGGGCCATTTTTTCTCAACCTTTCTCAGTCTCCCATCCACGTTTTCTCTATAAGTACCAGATCTAGACTTGCTTCCAAATCCGGTAATACAATCTACACTGGCTGTGCTGAATGTACCCCCTACTGATAATATCTAGATTTCTGCCAGATCCCAGCACTCGGGAGGCCAAGCCCCCTTTTGAGTTTGTGGTCACTGCTGTCCAAGATACAACCAAAACATAAAGCCTTTTGTCAATGCCCTTGGTTGCCCCCAGAAATGGAAGATAATTCTCAATTGCTGAATCTATGCACTCATATTTAGAGGCCAGAGGACCCATAGCTGAAACTAAATACTTTCTTCCTGAGTTTTTTTGTGACATAAATGTATGTCATGAAATTTTCCAAAAGTGGAAAGCAACCAATGATCCTACTCATTTGGGACACAACAATGTCCATCATGGCAGAATAAATCTAAGAGTGCAGTAGTGGTCTTAGCAGAAGACAACAATTCTCTCATCAGACTTAAGCCTCACTGAACAAGAGGATAGCCATGCATGGTAATAGAAAATTAAAATTAAACAAGTTCATAGTTCTGGTGAAGACATGGATGTTGAAGAAGCACAATCACCTCTTTACAATACCAGCATAATCCCTTACAACAATTCAAACATTTAACCTTATAAATTGTCACAGATAAGAATAGTTATCACCTCTCATCACAGAAACTTCTGTTTGCAACAGAGACCCTTACAGAAATGCACAATCAAAATGCTGACTTGTAAAGCTCAGCTTCTGACCATACATCGGCAAAACTTTCCTGTACCTAAGGCCATTACAGAAGATAGATAGGAAATATTATGAGATCTAGTTCAAGGCATTTTCTGTGAGATGTGTTTCCTAGTAATTTCACCAGAATACCTACCTAAACATGGGCTGACAAGATTGAAACCAATAGAAATGGTAAAGTGGATGAGGAATACCCACAAGGCTTCAATAGTACTCAAATATATATAGGCAGCTAAAGAATACTGAGAAAGTGAAAAACAGTCTCCTATAGAGAAGACATTAACTGGTTTTTCAGAATCAAATGGTAACATTTAGAAAAAACATACAAGCAATATTACACAGACTGAACAAGTTATATTGAAGAATACAACACACATACATGCACATATATGTGCATGTAACAAAAATTAATAAAGAGACCATGAATTAGGACTGTAGGAGTGAGGAGGGATATGTAGGAGGGTTTGGAGGCAGGAAAGAGAGGAGAGAAATTATGTGACTATATTATAATCTCAAAATTAAAGAAAAATGTAAAAAATAAAAGAAAATATTAAAATAAATAAAACCTATAAATTAAATATTTTTAAACATAAATATGTCACCAGGAAACCTGCAGGCATGCTCCCACACCAAAACCCCCCATCGGACCCTGCAATTTAAAAGACCTACTCCCTACCCCAATACCCACCTGCCTGTGACCCCAATAACTTCCTGAGACAAGGAATCTGCCAGCTCTCATTGGACCAAGAGGTGAGTGACTCTTCTGTGACCCAGAGAGTCCTGCCTCAAAAACCTAGACCTTGGGATCCATCCAATCTCCAGGAACACCCCCATCTCTGCCACAGTTGCCAGCCAGCAGGGAAAACTCCTGTGGGCGTGCTCCCCTACCAAAGCCTCCCATTTAACCCTGCAATCTACAATATCCATGCCCTACCCAAATACCCATTTGCCTGCGACCCCAATAACTTTCTGAGACAAGGAATCCACCAGATCTCATTGGACCAAGAGGTGACTGACTCTTCTCTCACCCAGAGAGTCCTGCCTCTAGGACCCAGGCCCTGGGAGAGAGCCAGTCCCCAGAACTCCCACACAACTCTGCCCCAGTTGATGGCCAGCAGGGAAAACTCCTGCAGGCAAACTCCTCCACCAAAAACCCCCATCAGATCTTGCAATCTACAAGACCCAAATGCTACACCAATACCCATGTCCCTGCAACACCAGTGACTTCCTGAGACACAGCATCTTCCAGCTCTCATTAGACCAAGAGAGGCTTCCTAAGACACAGAATCCACCAAATCTGACTGGACTAAGAGCCCTGATAAGACCAAGAGTGGCTCCCCCTGAGCCACAGAATCAGCTAGCTTGGATGAAGAACAGCTCCCTGGGATACAGAATCTTCCAGCTCCAATTAGATCAAGAGCTAAGACTAGATCCAGAGGGGCACCTTGAGAAACAGACACAGCAATCACAGATTGGACCAATAGTGACTCTCTCAGAAACAGGCACCTCTTGCACCTATTGAAGGAAGAGATGGGTAGACACTAGTGCAAAAATACATACAACAACATAAACATAAGGAGCAATATGGCATCACTAAAACCTAGCCCTTCTACAACAGTAAGACCTGAACATCACAATGGAGAAGCAGAAGAAAGTGACATATATATATATATAGTGATATTTGTGCTGAAATGTGATTTTATTTGTATGTTAATAAAAAAAAAAGTTGCCTGGGTCAGAGCTAATAGCAAGCCATAGCAGAAGCTGGGTGGTAGTGGCACACACCTTTAATCCCGATCACATGACAGGCAGAGCTCTGTGTGTTCAAGGATACAGCCAGCATGGAGACACATGCCTTTAGTCTCAATACCAACCAAAGAGACCTAGAGGTCTGTATAGACAGGCAGTGACAAGGAGGTCATGTGGTTGGGTTTACAACCAATGAGAAGGCAGAACACAAAGTCAATAAAAAGACAGACACACAGGAAGTAGGCCTCTTTTGGAGGGGAAGGACAGCAGTGGCATTGAGGGGTAAGTGTAGATGTAACTGTCTTGTTAAATAAGAAACACAGAGCCAATGCAGAGATGAAAGCCCAAGAGGTCAGAGCTAAGAGCTAAAAACCTTGCCCTTCACTGCTGCTGCTGTCCTTTTCAGCCAAGAGAGCTACTTCCTGTCTGTCTTTTTTATAGACAAATAATCTTTTTCATCAATATCTATCTATCTCAATATCTATTCAATAATCTATCTTTTTATCTATATCATATCTATCTATATCTTCTCTTTATTTTTCCAAGTAGATTCAATAATATAACCTCTATTCTATCATTTCTATGTATCTTTTTTTAAACAAGAACTTTAAATCTAATCTCCTTTGATTAGCCCTTTTCCTACCCCTGACAACAACTTGTAACCAACCCTCATAAACAATTAAAATTATCCCAGACCCAAAACCCATTAAAAGACCAAAAAACCACCCACGCCACACCACCTCTTTGGGAATGTGGGCGTCATATTCTTAAAATTGCTTCCTGCTGGGTATGGGTGAAAGAAACTTTATTCTGAAAAGAAAAATTTTAGGTTAATTGTCAATTTCTAGGAAAGGTAACTATATCCTTCATTGTCCAGTTTGAGCATAACGCCAAAGTTCAGAGTTTATCTCAAGTCCTTAATCAAGTAGTATTTGAAACTGCATCATCTCAGGTAGCCATCTAAAAATTGCTCTGAGCACTTTGCAGTCTAAAGCTGATGTGTAGATAATGTTTGTCATCTTAGTGATATTATTATTGTCCACATGGAATTGTTGTTGTTGTGGGGCCCCATCTTCTTCCTGGAGACTTCAGTTGATGTTAGGCCTGGCCATGATTTCCTGCAGAAAACTAATAAGAGACTCCAACACAAAGACATATATAGGCAGCTAATTGGAGCCTTTTTTCTAGAATTAGTTAGTACTCTATATGACCATTCATATCTTAACAAAGTTTAAAATGTATATATATATACATATCTTGTAAATTTGATATAAAATTCATACTTTAAGAAAAGTTTAAAGAATCACAATAGAATCAAAGAATTGAGATTAGTAATAGAATAGTCCCTTAATTAATTTGGTTTTTCTCCTGTCACATATCAGAAGATGGCTTCTTTCTTCTGGCATGATACAGGGAGTTTTCATTTTCCTTTTAACAACATGCTTGAGTTTAAGGAAGGAGAGAGACATTCTCCAACTCCAAAGTCAGCTTTAAATTTTAATTTAACTGGGACTATTAGAAGATCAATAGTGTTAAATTTCTTTAGAGAAGAGCAGAAACAAACATTTAGGAAGACTTATGAAATTTTGTAGATAAACCCATAGCCATTTTACTCTTTTTCTTAAGACAGATGATTTGTCCCTTTTCTTCATTTGTCCAGTGTTCTTCATATTCCTTAGCCTTCATTCTCCTAAAAGACAAAAACAAAAACCTTTCCCCAAGACTAATTTTTGGGAGGTTCCCTTTCAGCAAGTTATTATCTGATTAAATGAAAAGGCATGTGTTACTAGTATGTAAGTTTAAATTGGATGGTCATGCTGGTTGATGAACTATCACCTCCTCTAATTAAGAGGTATCTCTTGTTCAAATCTAACCTTTATCAATTTTGATGGTACCCACATCCTTAAAGTATATAGGCTGATTTAATTCTGTAGTTTTTTTCTATTATCCAATGTCTCTCTGCAGCTGTTATTCCTTTCTCATTGGCATTGAGAAAATTCCAAGTTAATAGAGCATTATGTAATCTATTTCTGGGGTTTTTTGTTGCCCCTTCTGTTTAGTTAGCATATACTTTAGAGTTCTGTTTGATCTTTCTATAACTGCTTGACCTGTAGGATTATGTGGTATACCGGTAATATGCTTTATATTGTAATAAGCAAAAAACTGTTTCATTTTAACAGAGACATATGATGGAGCATTGTCAGTTTTGATTTGTGCAGGTATACCCATGATGGCCATAACTTCTAGCAAATGAGTGATTACAGAATCAGCTTTTTCAGAACTCAAAGCAGTTGCCCATTAAAATCCTGAATAAGTATCGATGGTATGGTGTACATATTTCAATTTTCCAAATTCTGCAAAGTGAAACACATCCATCTGCCAGATTTTATTCCTCTGAGTACCCTTTGGATTACATCCTGCTGGTAATAGCGTCTGATTGTAAAAGGAACAAGTAGGACATTTCTTTACTCTTTCCTTGGCTTGTTGCCAGGTTATGAAAAAATCCTTTTTTAAACCTTTACTATTGACATGATGTTTTTTTATAAAATGCTGAGGCCCCCAGCACATTTCCTATCAAAAATTTATCAATCTCATCATTACCTTGTGCTAGAGGGCCTGGCAGACCTGTATGGGATCAGTTGTGAGTTATATATAAAGGATGACTCCTTTTCCTGATTGTATCTTGTAATTAAATGAATAGTGAAGTTAATTCTGAAGCATCAGGGATAAATTCTGCAGTCTCAATATGTAATACCACTCTTTCAGCATACTGAGAGTCACTAACTATGTTGAGAGGTTCTGAAAAATCCATTAATACCAACAGAATAGCATAAAATTCTAATTTTTGAACTGAATTATAAGGATTTTGAACCACTTTACTTAAATTTTCTGATTTGTAACCTGCCTTTCCTTGTTTGTTTGCATCTGTATAAAATGTATGAACTCCAGATATGGGTTTTTTCCCATACAATTTGAGGCAAAATCCAATCAGCTCTCTTTATAAGATCAATTCTGTCACTTTTGGGATAATTGCTGTTAATTTCTCCCAAAAAATTACTGTAAACTCTTTACCAAGGTTCACTTTCTGTCCATAATTTTTCAATGTCCTCTTTAGTTAAAGGTATGACAATTTCTGCTGTGTCTAATTTTTTGTAGTTCTATTTTATATCCTAAATAATTAATAGAATCTCCTTTGTATCTTTTCAGGAGCAATTTGTAATCCCCAGCAAGGCAATTTTTTTTTTTACTTCTTCAAACATTCTTTCTAAAATATCTGCATTTGAGTCACCTAGTAAAATAATATCCATATAATGATAAACTATAGATTTAGGAAAAAAATTTTTTTTTTTGGTTTTTCGAGACAGGGTTTCTCTGTGTAGCTTTGCGCCTTTCCGGAAACTCACTTGGCAGCCCAGGCTGGCCTCAAACTCACAGAGATCCGCCTGGCTCTGCCTCCCAAGTGCTGAGATTAAAGGCGTGCGCCACCACCACCCACCACCACCACCACCCGGCCGGATTTAGGAAATTTTTTACATATCACTTCTAATGGCTGTTGTACAAAATATTGGCACAGTGTTGGGCTATTCAACATTCCCTGTGGAAGGACCCTTCATTGAAGTCTTTTAACTGGTTGAGAATTATTGTAAGTAGGCACCATGAAGGCAAATCTTCTTCTTGCAAGGGTATTGAAAAGAAACAGTCTTTTAAATAAATAACTATGAGAGGCCATCCTTTTGGTAACAGAGTAAGCAAAGGAATTCCAGATTGTAGATAGCCCATTAGCTGAATTACTTTATTAATTGCTCTAAGGTCTGTTACCATTCTCCATTTACCAGATTTCTTTTTTTTTTTTTTTTTTCTTTTTTTTGGTTTTTCGAGACAGGGTTTCTCTTGTGTAGCTTTGTGCCTTTCCTGGAACTCACTTGGTAGCCCAGACTGGCCTTGAACTCACAGAGATCCGCCTGGCTCTGCCTCCTGAGTGCTGGGATTAAAGGCGTGCGCCACCACTGCCCGGCACCAGATTTCTTTTTAATAACAAATACAGGAGAATTCCAAGGGCTGGTTGATTTTTCAATATGCTGAGCATTTAGCTGTTCTTCTACCAGATCTTCTAAAGTCTGGAGTTTCTCTGTTGTTAAAGGCCATTGCTAAACCCATACAGGCTTGTCTGTTAACCATTTTAAAGGTAGAGCTGTTGGTATCTTTGGAAGATCATCAGTTGTTGTGCCCTGTTCTTGTATAATATGGATGGTTGGTGAGCACTCATTAGAATAATATCTTCTAATATTTCTCTCAGAAACATGAGCTAGTTAATGTTTTGTATCTGAGGTTGGAGGGATGTTAATCTGAGTATTCCATTGTTGCAACAGGTTGCAACCCCACAGGTTCATAGCTATGTTAGCCCCATATGGTTTAATTTTCCTCTCTGTCTTTCTGGACCTATACATTTGAGCCATCTTGCACTCTGTTTCACCTGAGATAATGTCCCAATTCCTAACAGCTGAATGTTTACCTCCTGAAGAGGCCAAGCTGGATGCCAAAATTTTGGTGCAATTATGGTCATGTCAGCACCTGTGTCTACCAGACCAGACAACAAAACACCATTTATTTTTATTGTTAATTTTGGTTTTTGTTCATTTATAGAAGCTTGCCAAAAAAAAAAATCATGTTTTCTCCTGAATTTTCTATTCTCTCTGTTTCATCATCCCGAACAACCTGGTTTATTCCAATAGGCATTTGGTTATTTAATTGCTCTGAGGAGGGGTTTCCTCTATGAGTGCAGGAAAGGTCTGAACTGGATTTACTGTGGGCACCTGCCTGAGGCCCCTCTGGGAGTTTCCCAAAGATCGAGGCAAAGGATTACTTGCCTGTCCCTTGTTGATCTACATTCATTGGTCCAGTGTTTTCCCTTACCACACCTTCTGCATACTCCAGAAGGAAGGGGCATTCTGTTGCCACTGTTCCTTGAAGAAACATTGTTTCTAGGAATGCCCTGTTTACAGTCCCTTTTCAAACGTCCTTGGTTTCCACATCCAAAACATCTGACATTCCCCAAACCTCTTGAAATTGCTTCTCCTATCCACATATCATCTTGGGCACGAGCTTCAACATTAACCATGTCTCTAATCCAATCTTCCAAGGGTGCAGATCTTGCCTTTAATGGCCTGATTATTCTCTTGCATGATGCATTTGTGTTCTCAAAAGCCAAAGATTTGATTATTATCTGACTGGCTTCTGAATTTGGGACCATTCTCTTTACTGCTGAAGTCAATCTTTGTAAGAAATCTGTGAAAGATTCTTTTGGGCCCTGTATTACCCTTGTAAAATGACTCAGTTTTCTTTCCTGGTTCCTCAACTCTGTCCCATGTATTCAAGGCTGCCATTTGAAATAGAATTAGGGTTTGGATATCATATAAGCATTGTGTTTGTATTGAAGCATATTGGCCTTCTCCAACAACCTGATCCTGGAAGACTTGTATACCTTTATTCCTCCATTGTTTTTCTATGTTTTTAGCCCTCTCTTTGAACCACATTTGCCACTGGAGCTGTTGTCCGGGTTCCAGAACAGCATGTGCCAGTTCCCACCAGGCCTGTGGTAGAATCCTATTATAAGTTGACCAGGAGTTTAATATTTGCTTTACAAATGGGGAATGCATGCCATAAGATACTATTGCCTCCTTAAACCTTCGTAAGTCTAACATTTCAATTGGAGTCCAAATATTTTGTGCATTCTCTTGACCAGGTAGCTGCTGTATGGTTACTGGATAAATTAATGGTGGTTGTGTGAAAACAGGCTTCTTTCTGTAACCTTATAATCCAATCCTGAAACAACATCACTGTTAATTTCTTCTTTCTGAATCTAAATTTCTCTATAATTCATTTTAACAGGTTTAACAGGATTTTCTAAAACTTTTATCCTGGCACTTAAATTGACTATACTTTTAAATAGTAAAATAAGGATAAGAAAAGTAGATTTTGGCTGGTTAAGCTTCAGGCTTTTGTGCAGTAATTCAGCTGAGACTAATTCCGGATGAGGACTCAGAGGCCTCCAGTCTGAGGAGACAAGACCAGATGCGTTTGTTTGTTGTTTTCCTGATTGCTGTGTCTGAGAGTCCCAGATCGGTGTTAACTAGGGGAGATGAGAATCAGCATATCGTGTTCCTGATCCTGAGAGCAGCTTGGAGGTTCTGGAAGGGGCACACATCTGAGAATCTAGATGTAGAACTCTCAGCTCCTTCTCCAGTACCATGTCTGCCTGCATGCTGCCATGCTTCCTGCCATGATGATAATGGACTGAACCTCTGCAACTGTAAACCAGTCCCAGTTAAATGTTTTTAAGAGTTGCCGTGGTCACGGTGTCTCTTCACAGCAATATGAACCCTGACAAAGATGGTGGTTAAGAGTATTTACTGTTTTTGCAGAGGACCAGAGTTTGGTTTTCAGCACCCAAAAGATGGCTTACAACTCTCTGTAACTCCAAATCCAGGGTGATCCCACATCCTCTTCCAGCCTCTGAGGACACCAGGCATGCATATGGTACATACATGCAGGCAAACACTCATATGCATAAAATTAAAAAAAGAAATAATTTTTTTTAAAAAAATTAAAAAAAAGGAAATCAGACACAGGCCCGGCGGCAGAGACAAGCAGACGCAGGTAGGCCTGCGGCGGGGGCCCGTGGAGGTAGACGGGCCCAGCGGTGGCAGCCGACAGGGATACTCAGACCCGGCGGCAGCCGGCAGAGACATTCAGGCCCAGCGGCGGCCCACAGAGGTACACAGGCCCGGCGGCAGAGACAAGCAGACGCAGGTAGGCCTGCGGCGGGGGCCCGTGGAGGTAGACGGGCCCAGCAGTGGCAGCCGACAGGGATACTCAGACCCAGTGGCAGCCGGCAGAGACATTCAGGCCCAGCGGCAGCCCACAGAGGTAGACGGGCCCAGTGGCGGCCTGCTGAGGTAAACGGACCCGGCAGCAGCGGCTGACAGGGACATTCAGGCCCGGCGGCAGCCGGCAGAGACATTCAGGCCCAGCGACAGCCCACAGAGGTAGACAGGCCCGGCGGCAGAGACAAGCAGACGCAGGTAGGCCTGCGGCGGCCCGTGGAGGTAGACGGGCCAAGCAGCAGCCCGCTGAGGTAAACGGGCCCGGCGGCAGCGGCCGACAGAGACATTCAGGCCCGGCGGCAGCCGGCAGAGACATTCAGGCCCAGCGGCAGCCCACAGAGGTAGACAGGCCCGGCGGTAGAGACAAGCAGACGCAGGTAGGCCTGCGGCGGGGGCCCGTGGAGGTAGACGGGCCCAGCAGTGGCAGCCGACAGGGATACTCAGACCCGGCGGCAGCCGGCAGAGACATTCAGGCCCAGCGGCAGCCCACAGAGGTAGACGGGCCCAGCGGCAGCCTGCTGAGGCAAAAGGACCCGGCGGCAGCAGCCGACAGGGACATTCAGGCCCGGCGGCAGCCGGCAGAGACATTCAGGCCCAGCGGCGGCCCACAGAGGTAGACAGGCCCGGCGGCAGAGACAAGCAGACGCAGGTAGGCCTGCGGCGGGGGCCCGTGGAGGTAGACGGGCCCAGCGGTGGCAGCCGACAGGGATACTCAGACCCGGCGACAGCCGGCAGAGACATTCAGGCCCAGCGGCGGCCCACAGAGGTAGACGGGCCCAGTGGCGGCCTGCTGAGGTAAACGGACCCGGCGGCAGCAGCCGACAGGGACATTCAGGCCCGGCGGCGGCCCACAGGGGTAGACAGGCCCAGCAGCAGAGACAAGCAGACGCAGGTAGGCCTGTGGCGGCGGCCTGTGGAGGTAGACGGGCCCAGCAGCGGCCCGCTGAGGTAAACGGGCCCGGTGGCAGCGGCCGACAGGGACATTCAGTCCCGGCTGCAGCCTGCAGAGACATTCAGGCCCGGTGGCGGCCTCCAGAGGCAGACAGGCCCAGCAGCAGCTGACAGGGACATACAGGCCCGGTGGCGGACTGCAGAGGTAAACAGGCCCAGGGACGGAGACAAGCAGACGCAGCTTGGAACAGGGACGCCCCTAACCCCAACATCTGGGGAAGAAGCTATCTCGGTGGGTCAGAACCAGAACGAATCTGAACACTCCGTCTGAGAACAACCCAGGGCCCAGCTGCTGATCCTGTGAAACCCAACAATTTGGAGGTGTTGGTGAGACTACCCTGCTCAGCTGAAACCCATCTGGGAGAGGATTCAGATGCCTACAGTTTAAAGTCTGAGGAATCAAGATCAGCTGAGGAGTTGACAAATGAACAAAACGTGACCTGGGAACACAGAAGAAGGCGCTACCCAGACACCAAACCAGATCACCAGAATCATAAGTATATAATTCACCGATCGAAATCAGCTGCCCCTGAAGAAATAGCCCAATAGCACCAATTTAACCAAGAACCACTACTAAACCAAGACTAAAAATTAGAACAAGAGAGGCACTCTCAGACACAGACACCACCTGCACCTCACAGAGGAAGAGATGAGTAGACGCCAGTGCAAAAATACAAGCAACAACATAAAGACCTATATGGCAACATCAGAACCTAGTGATTCTACACCTGCAAGACCTAAACATACCATGACAGAAGAAACAGAAGAAATCAACCCTAAAAATGACATTAAGAAGATGATAGAGGCCCTTAAAGAAGAAATAAAACATTCCCTCAATGAGGAAATAAAAACTTTCCTTAAAGAGGAATTGAAAAACTACCTTAAAGAGGAAATAAAAACTTTCCTTAAAGAGGAAATAAAAAACTCCCTTAAAGAGGAAATAAAAAACTCCCTTAAAGAGGAAATAAAAACTTCCCTTAAAGAGGAAATGAAAAACTCCATTAAAGAGGAAATAAAAAACTCCCTTAAAGAAATGGAAGAAAAAACGAACAAAAAATGGGAAGAAATCAAATCAAGCCAAGAAAAAGCAATTAAACAGATGAAAGAAACATTCCAAGATCTGAAAAATGAATTTGAGACAATAAAGAAAACACATGCTGAGGGAATGCTGGAAATAGAAACCCTGACAAAACGAACAGGAACTACAGAAACAAGCATAACCAACCGATTGCAAGAAATGGAACAGAGAATCTCTGACGCTGAAGACATGATAGAGAAAATAGATTCGTCAGTCAAAGAAAACAATAAAGACAAAAAAGTCCTAACACAAAACGTCCAGGAAATTTGGGACACCATGAAAAGACCAAACCTAAGAATAATAGGGATAGAAGAAGGAGAAGAATACCAACTCAAAGGCACAGAAAATATATTCAACAAAATCATAGAAGAAAACTTTCCTAACCTAAAGAAAGAAATACCTATGAAGATACAAGAAGCTTACAGAACACCGAATAGGCTGGATCCAAAAAAAAAGTCCCCTCGCCACATAATAATCAAAACACTAAACACACAGAATAAAGAAAAAATATTAAGAGCTGCAAAGGAAAAGGACCAAGTAACATATAAAGGCAAACCCATCAGAATAACACCAGACTACTCAATAGAGACTATGAAAGCTAGAAGATCATGGACAAACCTCATGCAGACACTAAGAGACCACGGATGCCAACCCAGACTATTATACCCAGCAAAACTCTCAATCACCATAGGCGGAGTAAACAAAATATTCCAGGATAAAACCAGATTTAATCAATACCTGTCCACAAACCCAGCCCTACAGAAAGCACTAGAAGGGAAAATTCAACCCAAAGAAGCTAAACACATCCATGAAAAATCAAGCAATAGATAATCCTACACCAACATACACCACAGAAGGACAACACAACACAACCAAAAAAATAACAGGAATTAACAATCACTGGTCATTAATATCCATCAATATCAATGGTCTCAACTCACCTATAAAAAGACACAGGCTAACAGAATGGATAAGAAAACAGGACCCATCCATATGCTGCATACAAGAAACACACCTTAACTCCAAAGACAGACACTACCTCCGAGTAAAGGGCTGGGAAAAGGTTTTCCAAGCAAATGGACCTAAGAAACAAGCTGGTGTAGCTATCCTAATATCTAATAAAATAGACTTCAAACTAAAATCAATCAAAAGAGACCAGGATGGACATTACATATTCATCACGGGAAAAATCCACCAAGATGAAGTCTCGATTCTAAACATTTATGCTCCAAATACAAAAGCACCCACATTCATAAAAGAAACACTACTAAAGTTTAAAACGCACATCAAACCCCACACATTAGTAGTGGGAGATTTTAACACACCACTCTCACCAAAAGATAGATCTACCAGACTGAAACTTAACAAAGAAATAAAGGACCTAACAGATGTTATGACTCAAATGGACCTAATAGATATCTACAGAATATTCCATCCTAACACAAAAGAATATACCTTCTTCTCAGCACCCCATGGAACCTTCTCAAAAATTGACCACATGCTTGGACACAAAACAAATCTCAACAGATACAAAAAAATTGGAATAACCTCCTGTATCTTATCAGACCACCATGCCTTAAAATTAGAACTCAATAACAACAAAAATTATAGAAAACCCACAAACTCATGGAAACTGAATAATGCCCACCTGAAACATCAATGGGTCAAGGAAGAAATAAAGACAGAAATTAAAGAGTTCCTAGAATTCAATGAAAATGAAAGTACAACATACCCAAACTTATGGGACACTATGAAAGCAGTTCTAAGAGGAAAATTCATAGCTCTAAATGCACACATAAAGAAGATGGAGCAATCCCATACCAAGGAATTAACAGCACAACTGAAAGCTCTAGAACAAAAAGAAACAAACTCACCCAGGAGAAATAGACGCCAGGAAATAATCAAATTGAGGGCTGAAATCAACGAAATAGAAAACAAGAGAACAATACAAAAAATCAATGAAACAAAGAGTTGGTTCTTTGAAAAAATCAACAAGATAGACAAACCACTAGCCAAATTAACCAAAAGGCAAAGAGAGAGCACCCAAATTCACAAAATCAGAAATGAAAAGGGAGACATAACAACAGACAATGAGGAAATCCAGAGAATCATCAGATCATACTTCAAAAACCTGTACTCCACAAAAATGGAAAACCAGGAAGAAATGGACAATTTTCTGGATAAATACCAAATACCAAAATTAAATCAAGACCAGATAAACCATTTAAATAGACCAATAACCCCTAAAGAAATAGAAACAGTCATCAAAAGTCTCCCAACTAAAAAAAGCCCAGGACCAGATGGTTTCAGTGCAGAATTCTACCAGACTTTCAAAGTAGAACTAATACCAATCCTCTTCAAAGTGTTCCACACAATAGAAACAGAAGGAACACTACCAAACTCTTTTTATGAGGCTACAATTACCCTGATACCCAAACCACACAAAGATGCAACAAAGAAAGAGAACTACAGACCAATCTCCCTCATGAACATTGATGCAAAAATACTCAACAAAATATTGGCAAACCGAATCCAAGAATACATCAAAACAATCATCCATCACGACCAAGTAGGATTCATCCCAGGGATGCAAGGATGGTTCAACATACGGAAATCAGTCAATGTAATACACCATATAAACAAACTGAAAGAAAAAAACCACATGATCATCTCCCTAGATGCTGAAAAAGCCTTTGACAAAATCCAACACCCCTTCATGATAAAGGTCTTAGAAAGAATAGGAATACAAGGAACATTTCTAAACATAATAAAAGCAATTTATAGCAAGCCAACAGCAAACATCAAATTAAATGGAGAGAAACTCAAAGCGATACCACTAAATTCAGGAACAAGACAAGGCTGTCCACTCTCCCCATATTTATTCAATATAGTACTAGAAGTTCTAGCTAGAGCAATAAGACAACAAAAGGAGATCAAAGGGATACAAATTGGCAAGGAAGAAGTCAAACTTTCACTATTTGCAGATGATATGATAGTATACATAAGTGACCCCAAAAACTCTACCAGGGAACTTCTACAGCTGATAAACTCCTTCAGTAAAGTGGCAGGATACAAGATCAACTCAAAAAAATCAGTAGCCCTCCTATACACAAATGATAAAAGGGCTGAGAAAGAAGTCAGAGAAACATCACCCTTTACAATAGCCACAAATAATATAAAATACCTTGGGATAACACTAACTAAACAAGTGAAAGACCTTTTTGATAAGAACTTTAAATCTCTAAAGAAAGAAATTGAAGAAGATATCAGAAAATGGAAGGATCTCCCATGCTCATGGGTAGGTAGGATTAACATAGTAAAAATGGCAATCTTACCAAAAGCAATCTACAGATTCAATGCAATCCCCATCAAAATCCCAACACAATTCTTCACAGACTTGGAAAGAAAAATACTCAACTTTATATGGAAAAACAAAAGACCCAGGATAGCTAAAAGAATCCTATATGATAAAGCAACCCTTGGAGGCATCACCATCCCGGACCTCAAACTCTACTATAGAGCCATAGTAATAAAAACAGCTTGGTACTGGTATAAAAACAGACATACGGACCAATGGAATCGAATTGAAGACCCTGACATTAATCCATGCACATATGAACACCTGGTTTTTGACAAAGGAGCCAAAACTATACAATGGAACAAAGAAAGTATCTTCAACAAATGGTGCTGGCATAACTGGATGTCAATATGTAAAAGATTACAAATAGATCCATATCTGTCACCATGCACAAAACTCAAGTCCAAGTGGATCAAAGACCTAAACATAAATCCAGTTACACTAAACTTAATAGAAAAGAAAATAGGAAGCACTCTTGAACGCATTGGCACTGGAGACCATTTCCTAAATAAAACACCGACAGCACAGACCCTGAGCACAACCATTAATAAATGGGACCTCTCAAAACTGAGAAGCTTTTGCAGGGCAAAAGACACAGTCAATAAGACAAAAAGACAGCCAACAGATTGGGAAAAGATCTTCACCAATCCCACATCTGACAGAGGATTGATCTCCACAATATATAAAGAACTCAAGAAACTAGACATCAGAGCACTGAACAGTCCAATTAAAAAATGGGCTAAAGAGCTAAACAGAGAATTCACAAAACAAGAACTACAAATGGCTGAAAGACATTTAAAGAAATGCTCAACATCCTTAATCATCAGAGAAATGCAAATCAAAACGACTCTGAGATACCACCTTACACCTGTTAGAATGGCTAAGATCAAAAACACCAATGACAACCAATGTTGGAGAGGATGTGGAGCAAAGGGAACACTCCTCCACTGTTGGTGGGAATGTAAACTTGTACAACCACTGTGGAAATCAGTATGGCGGTTTCTCAGAAAATTAGGAATCGAACTACCTCAAGACCCAGCCATACCACTCTTGGGCATATACCCAAAGAATGCTGATACATACCATAAAGATACATGCTCATCTATGTTCATAGCAGCACTATTTGTAATAGCCAGAACCTGGAAACAGCCTAGATGCCCATCAACGGAAGAATGGATGAAAAAAATGTGGTACATATACACAATGGAGTACTACTCAGCAGAGAAAAACAATGAAAGCATGAAATTTGCAGGCAAATGGATGGAACTAGAAAAAATCATCCTGAGTGAGGTAACCCAAACCCAGAAAGACAGTTATGGTATGTACTCACTCATTGGTGGATTCTAGATATAAAATGAACAATCAGACCACAACCCATAGAAGCATAAAGGCTATATATATATATAGCATGGAGGTCCCTAGGACGACTGTGGCTTATAATAAATTTCAGTTTTACTCAATTATTGAAAAAAAAATAGCCAAATGAATAGAAACACATGAACTATGAACCAAAGGCTGAGGGGCTCCCAGCTGGATCAGGCCCTCTGAATAGGTGAGACAGTTGATTGGCTTGATCAGTTTGGGAGGCATCTAGGCAGTGGGACCAAGTCCTGTGCTCAATGCATGAATTGGCTGTTTGAAACCAGGAACTTATGCAGGGACACTTGGCTTAGTCTGGGCGGAAGGGACTGGACCTCCCTGGACTGAGTCTACCAAGTTGATCACAGTCCTCGGGGGAGGACTTGTCCTGGAGGAGGTGGGAATGGAGGGTGGGCTGGGGGTAAGGGGAGGGCGTGGGAGGGGGGAGAATAGGGGAACCCATGGCTGATATGTAGAATTGAATGGTATTGTAAAATAAAAAATATATATCACAAAAAAAAGGAAAAAAAAAAAGGATAAGAAAAGTAATAAAGTGCATAATTCAATCAACATTAATCTTCTCATCTAGTTGTTCCGTTGTCAGACTGCCTAAAATTTCAAACGAAGCCCAATTTTCTTCCAATGTACACATAAAACCCATTTTTTAAATGTGGAAAGAATTTCTCTTTTAAATAGTGTTTTTCTTTAAAAATATCTGATATCTTAATTGACTTACCAAGTCTGCATACAGTAGAAATCTGAGGCAATTTCAAAAGAGAGAGAGAGAGAGAGAGAGAGAGAGAGAGAGAGAGAGAGAGAGAGAGAGAGAGAGAGAGAGAGAGAGAGCATAGCCACAAGTTTTGGCTAAAAGCTTAAATCCAGCTATGTATTCCTGCTTGAGCTGAGTCAAGTTTGAGCTCCGGCTTCCTTATGCTCTGACCACGTGTGTTTGGCATTTCAGCCAAAAGCTGCATGTAACTACTGCAATTAGCAGTAGCTCCAGCAGAGCAGGACTGAGTTGTTCATAGAACTGGATTTAAGCAAGTAGCTTCAGCTGCGGTAATGGCTTGTAGCTATGGTAGGTCGGGCCTGCAGCCTAGACCAAGCTAGGCCTCATCTGGGGAGCCGGGGAGCCGGCGAGCTGCCAAGCCACCACAACGGCTTTGTGTAGCTCAGGTATTTGAGGGGCAAAAGCTCACAGGCCAGGGGCTGTATGTACCATGAACGTTGGGTGCCAGATGTAGATGTAACTGTCTTGTTAAATAAGAAACACAGAGCCAATGCAGAGATGAAAGCCCAAGAGGTCAGAGCTAAGAGATAAAAACCTTATCCTTCACTGCTGCTGCTGTCCTCTTTAGCCAAGAGAGCTACTTCCTGTCTGTTTGTCTTTTTTATAGACTTTCTATTCTGCTTTCTCATTAGTTGTAAACCCAACCACATGACCTCCTCATCACTGCCTGTCTGTACAGACTTCCAGGTCTTCTATGGTTGGTATTGAGATTAAAGGTGTATGTCTCCATGCTGGCTGTATCCTTGAACACAGATCCACCTAGCTCTACCTCCCAAGAGCTGGGATTAAAGGCATGCACCACCACCACCCAGTTTCTGCTATGGCTTGCTATTAGCTCTGACCCCAGGAAACTTTATTTATTAACATGCAAATAAAATCACATTTCAGTACAAATAAAATATCACCATAGGTAAGAAAGGGTTTCTCTGCTCTTAGCTACTTACTGCTCTGACCTCTTGTACTTTTAACTCTGCATTTGACTCTGTGTTTCTTATTTAATAAGACAGTTACATCTACATTTGGTGCCCACATGGCAAGAATTCATTAAAAACTGCTTGGCTCAGCTTGGTGGATTTGCAGCCCATTGGCTCCCCGGCTTCCCAGCTCAGGCCAGCTCAGCCTAGGCCTCAGGCCCGACCAACCAGCATGACAATCCAATTTAAACTAACTTATATCATTAACACATGCTTTTTATTTAATCAGATAATAACTTGCCAAAAGGGAACCTCCCCAAAATTAGTCTTGGGGAAAGGTTTTGGTTTTTTTTCTTTTAGGAGAATGAAGGCTAAGTAATATGAAAAACACTGGACAAATGAGACAACTGAAGAAAAAGGACAAATCATCTGTCCCAAGAAAAAGATTAAAATGGCCTATTGGTATATCATCTACAAAATTTCATAAGTCTTCCTAAATGTTTGTTTCTGCTCTTCTCTAAAGAAATTTAACACTATTGGTCTTCTTTTTTTAATTTTATTTTATAATTTAATTTAATTTTAGCCCCAGATTCCCTTGTTCTCCCCCCTCCCGCCCCCCTCATTCCCCCCAAACCACCCCCCACTCCCATCTCCTCCACGGCAAAGACTCCCCTGAGGATTGAGTTTAACTTGGTAGATTCAGTCCAGGCAGGTCCAGTCCCCTCCTCCCAGGCTGAGCCAAGTGTCCCTGTATAAGTCCCAGGTTGCAAACAGCCAGCACATGCACTGAGAAAAGGTCCTGGTCCCACTGCCTGGATGCCTCCCAGACATATCAAGCTAATCAACTGTCTCACTTATCCAGAGGGCCTGATCCAGTTGGAGGCTCCTCAGCTATTGGTTCATAGTTCATGTGTTTCCATTCATTTGGCTATTTGTCCCTGTCTTTTTTCCAACCTTGGTCTCAACAATTCTCACTCATACAAACCCCCCTCTTTCTTGCCAAATGGACTCCTGGAGCTCCACCGGAGGCCTGGCCATGGATCTCTGCATCTGGTTCCCTCAGTCATTGGATGAGGTTTCTAGCATGACAGTTAGGGTGTTTGGCCATCCTATCACCAGAGTAGGTCAGTTCAGGCTGTCTCTTGACCATTGCCAGTAGTCGATTGTGGAGGTATCTTTGTGGATTTCTATGGACCTCTCTAGCACTTTGCTTCTTCCTATTCTCGTGTGGTCTTCATTTATCATGGTCTCTTATCCTGTTCTCCCTCTCTGTTCTTGATCCAGCTGGGATCTCCCACTCCCCTAAGATCTCTTTCCCTCGACCCTTGCCCTTCATTACCCCACTCATGTCCTGTTTGCTCATGTAGATCTCATCTATTTCTCTGTCATTGGGTGATCCCTGTGTCTTTCTTGGGGTCCTGTTTTCTAGGTAGCCTCCCTGGAGTTGTGAGTAGCAGTCTAGTCATCCTTGTTCCACATCTAGTATCCTCCTATGAGTGAGTACATACCATTTTTGTCTTTCTGAGTCTGGGTTACCTCACTCAGGATGATTTTTTCCAGATCCATCCATTTGCCTGCAAACCTCATGATGTTACTGTTTTTCTCTGCTGAGTAGTATTCCATTGTGTATATGTACTACATTTTATTTATCCATTCTTCAGTTGAAGGGCATCTAGGTTGTTTCCAGGTTCTGGCTATTACAAACAATGCTGATATGAACATAGCTGAACAAGTGCCCTTGTGGTATGATTGAGCATTCCTTAGGTATATGCCCAACAGTGGTATAGCTGGATCTTGGGGGAGACTGATTCCCAGTTTTCTAAGAAAGCACCATATTGATTTCCAAAGTGGTTGTACAAGCTTGCATTGCCACCAGCAGTAGAGGAGAGTTCCCCTAGCTCCACATCCTCTCCAACATAAGCTGTCTTCAGTGTTTTTGATCTTAGCCATTCTGACAGGCATAAGGTGGTATCTCAGAATCGTTTTGATTTGCATTTCCCTGATGATTAGGGATGTTGAGCAATTCCTTAAATGTCTTTCAGCCATTTGGGTTTCCTCTGTTGAGAATTCTCTGTTTAGTTCTATAGCCCATTTCTTAATTGGACTGTTGGGCATTTTGATATCTAATTTCTTGATTTCTTTATATATTCTGGATATTAGTCCTCTGTCAGATGTGGGGTTGGTGAAGACCTTTTCCCATTCTGTGGACTGTCACTTTGCTTTGTTGACCGTATCCTTTGCTCTACAAAAGCTTCTCAGTTTCCAGAGGTCCCATTGATTGTTTCTCTCAGTGTCTGTGCTACTGGTGTTATATTTAGGAAGTCTTTCTTTCTTATTTATTCAGAGGATTGAAGTTTTTATAGTGGAAATCCTGGACCTCCTCTTTATTTTTAAGGCTATTACAAGTGGGACTATTGTTGCTACATGACTGCACATATACTGTCCAGTAGCAAAGAAAGAGGCTTAATTATCCTGGGGCCTTTACATCCTGCATAATCCATGCACTATGTGGTGGCATAATTTGCACACAGTGTGATCATGCAATAAATGTGCATGCATGGCATAGCTATGTAAGCCTACATGCACATGTGAAGGGGCAATCCATAAAAAGCAGGTCACAGACTCCTCCCCCTTCTTCTTCTTCTCTCTCCTTGCATGATCATTTCCATAGTTCTAAGCACATCTTTCCTCAATAAATTAACATAATGGGCTTTGTTGTACCTCATGATTTATCTGGCATGGTAAACAGCACTGCTTAGTGAATCATCCTGTAGCTGGAGTTTTCTCTGGGTCCCATCAAGCCCCAGCAGTCCCTCAGCCCACTTATAAAATAAGCATACAGATGCTTACATTATTTAAACTGCTTGGCCATTAGCTCAGTCCTATCATTGTCTAGCTCTTATTCTTATATTCAGCCCATTTCTATTAATCTATACTTTGCCATGTGGTTCGTGGCTTACTGGTACCTTACATCTTCCTTGCCCTGGCAGCAGCTGCAGGTAGTCTCCCCCTTCACTTCCTGTTCCCTCAATTCTCCTCTCTGTTAGTCCCACCTATACTTCCTGTCTGGCTACTGGCCAATCAGTGTTTTATTTATTAACACATTTGCCATACAGAACATCCCACAGCATCATCCCTTAATGAATAACACAGCACCAAATAAAAATAACAACTGTGGCACTCTAGGCAGTGTCAGGCATGGTGCCATTCTTGTGATATGGGTCTCAGGCTGGACCAGTCTTTGGTTGCCCACTCCCACAATCTCTGTGCCACTCTGACTACAGCACATCTCATAGGAAAGACAGACTGTAGGTCAAAGATTATGAGGCTTGGTTGGTGTCACAATCTATCCACTTGAAGTCTTGCTTGGTCACTGAGATGATTAGTTCAGGATAAACATCCACAATTGCTATGAGTATAAGCTGGGATGATCTTTGTAGATACCTGGGAGTTTTTTGTTTTTTGTTTGTTTGTTTGTTTGTTTGTTTGTTTTGGCATCAGATTTATATCTGACCCTGAAATGCCCTTACTTTCAAGTTGTCTCTTTCCATAATCTCCCCTCACCCCACCCTACCTGATCCCTTATGTTCCTATTTCCACCCATCCCCAGTCCACTCACAAAATCTCTTCTATTCCACCTTCCCTTGGAAATCTGAACATACCCCTTCCACCATACTTGTTACCCATCCTCTCTGAATTTGTGAGTTGTAGCATAATTATCCTAGAACCAAACAGGACTGGAGGGGAAAATGTCAATGTAATGATACCTAATGATATTCTCTGCTCTGCCTGTATATTGGTGTCTAGCCCAATTGAGCCCAGTTGATAAAAGAGAAGCTTCATCCAGGAAATGGTAGAGACAGATTAAGAGACCCACAGTCAAACACTAGACTGAGCTTGGGAAATCCTGCAGAAGACACAGAGGAAGAAGTGTAGGACCCAGAGGGTTCAAGAACATCAGAAGAAACCCCACAAAATCAATTATTCTGGCTTATGGGAGCCCATAGAGATTGATAAGACAACTAGGGAACCTCTGCATATATATGTGACATTTGTATACCTTGTTTTTCTTATGGGATTCCTAACATGGGGAGCAGGGCTATCTCTCACTCTTTTACTGGCTTTTGAGACCATACCTCATACTGGGTACCCTACTCAGACTTAAAACAAGGTGAAGTGCTTAGTCTTAGTACAACTTGATATGCCATGTTTTGTCAATATCCATGGGAAGCCTGCACTTTTCTGAATAGAAACAGAGGAGGAGTTTGTTGGGGAGGGTAAAGGGAAGTGGGTAAGGACTGGAAGGGGAGAAAGGAGGGAAAACTGTGGGCAGAATGTAAATTTAAAAAAAAATAGAACTATGATGCATATCTCAATTCAAGGTTGTCTACAGATCCAGTTTTCAGGACAGGCAAGTTTATGCATTGAAGGAAACCTTCCAAAACAGAAAGCTGGTGATTATGTAATTGAGTAAGGGAGTCATGTTCCAACTCCAGTAAGCAGCACAACTTGGCAACTTGAGCCATGTGGTTCTGGCAGAAGATCAGGTTATGGAATTGGCCTCAATACCTAAAGAAAGTTGCTGAGGCCAGGCATATGTCTGGGGTGTCCTGAATGGGGGCCTAGTGAAGCCATCATGTGAAGCTGTGAAATTGCAGCCTGTACTGCTTTAGAGACCCTAAGATGTTAGAGATGCCAGAGCCATGGGATACCTGCCAAAGAAAGCTGCTAATAGGAAATAAACTAACCCAAGAGGAAGAAGTATGTTGCAGTCAACAACACTGAAAGGAATTGGATATCTGAAGAGTGTTTTGACAACAGACATGGAGATTAAGAATTTAGAGTTTGCCCAGCTGGTTTGTGGTCTTTCTCTGGTCCCATATTTTCTCACTATGCTCCTTTCCCTACATTTTGCATCAGCAATATATATTCTATCCCATTATAAGTTAGAAGTTTGTGATCTGGTTTTAATTTTATAAGGGATTGCAGTTAAGAGATTACATGAATCTCAGAAGAGACTTAGAACTTTGGATTTTTAAATATTGTAGAGACTATGATAGAGTATGGGAACTTTTGAAGTTGGACTATGCATTTTGCATTGTGATACTGTTACAAGCTTATGGGGACAATGGAGTGTAATGTTGTAGTTTGAATGTAATTGGTCCCCATAAGTTTACAAGGAGTTTCATAATCAGGAAGTATGGCTTTGTTGAAGTAGAATGTGGCCTTCTTGTAGGATGTATGTCACTGTGGATTTGAGCTTTGAGATCTCCTTTGCTCAAGCTTCACTCAGTTTCACACTCAGACAGTTCATTACCTTTTGCCTGCAGGTCAAGATGGAGAACTCTCAATTCCTTTTCTGGTACCATGCCTGCCTGCATGCTGCCATGTCCCATCATGATAATAATGGACTAAACTTCTGAAACTGTAAGCCATCTGAGTTCATGCTTTTCTTAGGAGAGGTACCATGGCCATGATGTCTCTTCATAGCAATAAAACCCCTAAGACAGCTATTGTGTGTTTTTCATAGGTGATTTTTGACTAGTGAAACTCAGTGTTATTATTGAAAGGTATTTACTGATTCCCATCACTTGGTAAAATTTGTATTCTTTTGTTTTTATTAGCTCCAATTTTCCTCAGCAACTGTTGTTATCATCACCATTTTGATTCTATGTTATGTTTATCACACTCGTGAATCCTAAGCATTCCTTCTCCTATCCTCAATAATGCTAAGCTTATTGCTATTAACTGTGTTAGCCTGGTAACATCGTGAAAAGTATGTCTTCTTAAGTCATGACGTATTGTTTAGATGACATTAGCTGTAATATTTCAATGTATATTTGGAGTTGTGATATTTCTAAACTTGAAATGCATATTTCCAAGACGTCTGGATTTTAAAGATTCATAAAAAATCGGGTATTGTACTTTTGGCCCTGCATTTATATATGAATTTACTTTTCTCTCTTTTAGTTTTCAGTATTGTTTTTAAAACTATATAATCATTGTTTTTAATATAAAATGAAGTGGAGAAATATTTTGGTGTGTTCTTGAGTTAGATTTGCAAGTATTTTGCTGAGAAGTTCTGTGATTATGTGTTCATAATAAATGTCGATCTGTAATTTTGTTTTTGTTGTCTTTTGTGGTTTTGATTTCAGTGTAATAATCTCTTTGTAAAAAGAATTTTGAAATGTTTCTTTTGTCTTTAATTTGTGTGGTAATTTGAGGAATCTTGTCATTAATTTTTATACAAAGGACTAGTAGAATTTTAAACTGAATCGATTTGCTATGAGTTGGTTTTTGTTGGGATACTTTAAATTACTGATTCTATGTCACCAAAGTTTATGAGTCCTTTTAAATAATTTATTTCATCTTGATTTAACTTTGGTAAGTTGTATATAAAAAGAAATTTATCTATTTCATTTAGGTTTTCTAGTTTGCTGAATTAACTGGATCAGGCCCTCTGGATAAATAAGACAGTTGATTAGCTTGATCTGCTTGGGAGGCATCCAGACAGTGGGACCGGGTCCTGTCCTCAGTACATGAACTGGCAGTTTGGAACCTGGGGCTTATACAGGGACACTTGGCTCAGCCTGGGAGGAGGGGACTGGACCTGCCTGGACTGAATCTACCAGGTTGAAATCAATCCTCAAGGGAGCCTTTGCCCTGGAGGAGATGGGATTGGGGGGGTGGGCTGGAGGGAAGGTGGAGGTAGGGGGTGGGGAGGGGGGAGGGGGGAGAACAAGGGAATCCATGGCTGATATGTAAAATTAAATTTAATAAATAAATTTTAAAAAAATAAATAAAGATTTTAAAAATATCTTTTAATTTTAAAGTATCTAAGTTCTTTTATTTCTTTCCTCAGTGTCTGTTGAAACTGTTTCCCTTTTCTTCTCTAATTTTATTAATTTCAATATGTTACCGCATTCTTTTGGTTATTTTGCCTAGAGGTATATCAATCCTATTGATTTTTTTGATAATTAACTCCCCTTTTAATTTCTTTTTCTTTATGTTTCATTGATTTCTGCCTTTTTTCCTTTTTGAGGGGACTTCATATGTATAAAGAACTCAAAATTCTGAACATGAAGGAAATAAAAAATCTAACCTAAAATGGTGTACAGATCTAAACAAAATACTCTCAAAATAGGAAAAACAAATGTTTGAAACATGTTTAGAAATGTTCATTATTTTTAGCCATCAGGGAAATGCAAATCAAAACTACTCTGATAATTCATCTTATACCCATCAGAATAGCTATGATCTATAAAACAAGTGGTAGCTCATGTTGGTTAGGATGTAGAGTACGATGAACACTCATCCATTGCTGATGTGAAAGTAAATTTGTTCAAACACAATGTAAATCTTTGTGGTAATACCTTATAAAGTAGGGAATAGAACTACCTCAAGATTAATTATTAGAAATCTTAGTTACACACCCAAATGATTCTACATCTTACTACAGAAACTCTTGCTTAACCATGCTCATTGCTGCTCTATTCATATAGCAAAAAGTTGGAAACAGACTATATCTCCATAAATTAATGAATGGATAAAGGCAATGTGGTACATTTACACAATGGAATATTACACAGCTGTTTAAAAAAATAAAATCATGGAATTTGCATATAAATGGATAGAGTTAGAAAAAAATACTGAGTGAAGTAAGCCAGAACAAGAAAGGCAAATATGATATATCTTCAATTACATTTTAGTGGGAAATGATAAGTCTTGGATAAACAAGCTAGTTCATATAATCATAGAGGTAAGCTATAGAATAAGTGGCTGGGGAAATTGGATCATCTTAGAACTATGCAGCCAAATATATAACTCCTCTGGCTTTCCAAATTTCTATTGAGAAGTCAGGTATAATTCTGAAGGATCTGTCATTATATATTACTTTGACTTTTTCCTTTGCTGTTCTTAGTATTTTTTCTTTATTCTGTTTCTTTAGTGTTTTGACTTTTATGGGGTAAAGGAATTTTTTTTTTTGGTCCAGTCTATTTGGCATCGTGTAAGCTTCTTGTACTTTCATATGCATGTCCTTCTTTAGGTTGGGAAAGTTTTCTTCTATGAATTGTTGAATATATTTTCAGTGGGTCTGAGCTAGAATTCTTCTCCTTCTTCTATCCCTATTATTCCCAGGTTTGGTCTTTTCATGGTGTCCCAGATTTATTGGATGTTTTATGTTAAGTATTTGTTAGATTTAACATTTTCTTTGACTGGTGAATCTATTTCTTTTATTGAATCTTCAATGCCTGAAATTCTCTTTTCTATCTCTTGTATTCTTTGGTAATACTTGCTTCTACAGTTCCTGCTTGTTTACTCAGATTTTCCATCTCCAGCATTCCTTCAGTTTATGTCTTCTTCATTGCTTCTATTTCAAATTGCAAGTCTTGAACCTTTTCCCTCATGTATACATTGATTTTTTTTCTTGGCTTTCTTGGCATTCTTTATGGGATTTATTGGTTTCTTCCATTTTTGTATGTATTTTCCTCCATTTCTTTGAGGGAATTTTTCATTTTCTCTTTAAGGGCCCCTATCATTTTCATAAAGTTATTTTTAAGGTTGTTTTCTTCTGTTTCATCTGCATTACAAAGTTCAAGTTTTGCTGTTGTAGGACTGATAATTTCTGGTGGTGCCATATTGCTCTTTATGTTGTTGAATGTATTCTTATACTACACTCTACCCATCTCATCCTCCAACTATTACAGGTGGGACCTGTGACTCCTGGGATTTCTGAGTCCTCAGGAGATAATGCCTCACATTTGCTAGGGCTCTTTCTCCATTTGGAGCAGGTGGGGCCTGTGGCTCCTGGGGTCACTCTTCCACCAGTCAATGCATGTAGGGCCTCTGACTCCAGTGGTTGCTGTTCTATCAGTTGGTGCAGATGGGGCCTTTTGTTCTGATGGTCATTCTTCCAACAATTGGAGTACTGGGGGCATTTGGTTCAGTGGTTACTCTTCTGTGCAGGTGGTACCTGTGTCCCAAGTGGTCACTGATGTGGTGTATGGTGGCATGTGGAAAGTGCTGTGGACCAGTCTCTGAGGCTGTGGTGGGTTGGGAAGTGGCATGGAATGTGCCCCCATGACTTAGGATCTAGATAGAAGGACTGTCTAATTGGGAGCTAGAAAACTCATATTTTCCATCAATCAGTGCAGGGGGGTTCTGTGTGACATGGTGTCTTAACAGAATTTTAATTTGCATTTCCTTTTAGAAATATGTATTTTTTTATTTCATTGGACATTTTATACAATATATTTGTGGAATCTGATTTTTTATTGTTACTTGATGAGAATTTCATTCAGAAGAACTGTATTTACATCATTGCCACCACATCTTCTCCCTCTACCCCATCTAATGTCCCTACCCTCCATCTAAAATTCATAAATTTTTTAACATTATTTTTATAAACATAGAGAGAGATGTGCACACCAACAAAAAGAGACACAAACAGCTGTTGAGCACAATTACTGCTTCTAGCTTGAGCTCATCCACACAGAAGATGGAATCACCATCTCTCAGCACCCATTGATTGCCTGTAGTTCTCCATCAAAAGGTGTGGAATGTAAGAATTCTCCCATATCTTTGGCATATCTATTTTTCACTGTGTAGGCTGTATTTAGGTAACAAACTTGTTAAGATATCATAGGTTCAGCTTCAGCTTCATTGTTATAGAGAAGACACTTTCTCTCAGCAGGTACCCTAGTCTTCCAGGTCTTACTGGTTTTAGTGTCTTTCTGCCTCTTTCCAATATGTTTCTTGTGCAAGTTTCTATAAAGTACTCTGCATGATATCACAGAAAAAAATATGTGGGAATAAAGACTAACAGGGGCCCATTTATTAATGATTCCTCCCATTCAACATATACACTTAGAACCAAGCAATCAAGCCATCTACAAAGTAGTCCCAACCTGAAACTCAGAGAACATTGAAGAAGGAAGCAATACCTTGAGAGCCAGAAGATGAGGGAGATTCCAATGAGAATATGTCTACTATGAATAGCAGAATGTATACAATAAAGTCTCACCACAATACCATCAAAATATAAGATAAACAAAGATGACATTATAAAGCCTCATAAACTGGATGGGAAAATGATGAAAGCTGGAAATGGAAGAGATGGTCACCCCAAGGAAATGGAACAGAGATATTTTAAGTAAAATCTAAAATCTTAAAACTATGAATAAAGTGATCTATCCCTGAACTTTTAAAGAGAATTTAAATCTGGTCTTATCAAAATAACATAACATTTTGGGACAAAGATGCACCCTAACAACCCTGCACTGGAGGCCAGGATAGAGAAGACCTCCACAGCCACCATGACCTTCCCCTTTGTGCTGTGGTAGACAGGAAGGAAGGTGACCCAGACACTGCAGAACACCAGCATGCTGAAGGTCAGAAATTTAGCTTCATTGAATCTGTCAGGAAGATTCCAGGCCAAAAAGGCCACAGTGAAGCTTCCCAGAGCTAAGGAGCCCAAATATCCCAACATAAAATGGAATGCAATGACTGAGCCTTTGTTGCACACAATGATGATCTGTCCGTGTTCAGAGTGTGTATCTGTGTCAATAAATGGAGGGGATGTTACCAGCCATATTCCACAGAGAATGCATTGGACCATGGTACAGATGGGAATGACAAATTTAGGTGCCCTTGATACCAGCATCCCTCTCATCCTTTTTCCTGGAGTAGTGAGCTTGAAGGCCAAGACAACAGTAATAGTCTTAGCCAAGACAGTAGACACAGCCACTGTGAAAAAGACTCCAAATGTGATCTGCTGAAAGATGCAGGTGACTATGTGGGGATGCCCAATGAAGAGCAATGAGCAGAGGAAACATATGGTGATAGAGATGAGTAGGATGTAGCTGAGAATGCGGTTATTGGCCTTCACAATGGGAGTATCATTGTACTTCACAAAAGCACCAACGACAAGAGCTGTGAGGGCAGAGAAGCACAGGGACATGCAGGCCAGAGTCATCCCCAATGGGTCTTCATATGCTAGAAAGGAGACATGTCTTTGCAGGCAGTGTGTGTGCTCTGTGTTGGAATACTGATCCTCCAGACAGTGCACACATTGCTCCATATCTGCAGAAGGAAATTAACAACAAATTCTCCTAAAATTTCATCATTATATTCTTAATCTTTTAGTATCTGTATTAATCAGAGGATACCTCACTAACTGTTTTGGTTTTCAATAACAATTTTTTCCTTGTTGCTGTATGGAGCAGTGAGGTCAGGCTGCTTTGTAGCAATCCATCGTTGGTGATGAAACTTGCCACCTTCATGATAAACAGGAGCTTCTTACTCCTGTTTATCAATTTCCATATGTATGAAAACTTTTAAAAATAAGAAAAATACTTGGCTTGTTAGGTCTTATAAGTGGTAATAAAAATAGCTTAAATGAGTTAATTACTCAGATATTATATTTATTGTGTACAGATCTGTGTACTGTGAATGTGTGGTGGTTAAAGTGAGAGTGTTCCTATATGGTCATAGATTTGATTGCTTGGTCACTAGGGAATGGCCCTATTTGAAAATACTAAAATATGTGTTCTTATTGAAGTAGGTGTGACCTTGTTAGGAGAAGTTTGTCACTGAGGATGGGCTTTCGGTTTTCAAATCTCAAGCCAACCCCAGTGTCTCTCCCTACATGCTCCTGAGGATCTGGATGTAGAACACACATCTACTACTCTGGAAATGTGTGTGTCTCTGTTCTGACATGTTCCCTGACATTATGACAATGGATTAAAACTGCAAGCAAGCCCCAATTAAATTATATATATATATATATATATACGTATATATATATATATGTATATATATATATATACGTATATATATATATATATATATATATATATATATATATTGTCATGGTTACGGTGTCTCTTCACTCTAATATAACAGACACTAAGAGAAAAATATTTGTTGTTGCCAGAATGTGGACTTTGGATCTATGGATTAGAAAAGCAGTTGAATGTTTTAAGTAAGGCTTAATGGGCCATACTATTGGAAGCATTGAAGGCAGCCCTGGGGGATATTTGAACAGTGGGAACCTCTGAAACTCAAGTAGTTTCATAGACATAAAAATTAGTAAAAGGTTCATAGACTGTTACTTTAATATTTTGACTAAGAATGTGGTTCCTTTTTGCCCTGGTCCAAAAATATGCCTGAAGCCAAATTGAAGAGTTCTGAATTAAGAAAATTGAGGAAATTTTACGATAGCCTAGTCTTGACTTCCATATAGCGTTATTAGTTTTCACTCTTATTCAAATCTGTAATGAAAAAGAGCTAGATGAGCATGGAAAAATACTAAACAAATAGTTTGAGAAGAAAAGGAGCACCAGGAAGTGTAATGGAGGTAATTGCAGAGGTTAAAGAGATAAAAAGTTTAAAGAAAGCCTGATGATAAATGAAATAAAGGGAATGGCAACATCAGGGCAAGACTACTGAGCTAAGCTTCCAATTTGTGAAATAAAATACATAAGGTTCCAGTGAAAGAAATCATCAAAAATAAAAATTGGGTAAAACTGTATTTGAACAAGGGGGCCAAGTTCCAAACCTAGTAAGCAGAAAACATTGGAAGAGTTGGTCAAATGGTTCTGGCTTTGAGCAAAAGATAGAAGAAGGTGGATGTGGAATCTCCACCTCCATGATTAAATAAAGCCACTAGGACAGGTATATGTCCAAGGTGCCCATGCATGGGGGCCAAAAGATGCCATTGGGTGAAGTGGGTGAAAGCTCAGATTTCAATGGAGATCCCAAGATGTTGGAGATGCCAGAGTCATGGGGTACCTGCCAAGATACCTGCAGACAGGATGTTGTACTAGCCCAAAAGAGAGTAGTTTGTTCCAATCAACAAAACAGAAAGGTGTTGGAGATCTGAAGAGTGCTTTACAAAACAGACATGGAGATGCAGAATTTGGACTTCTGGACTTTTGAAGTTTGACTAAATGCATTTTAAATTATGATGTTCTTAAAAGCCAAGGCGGACCAAGGACTGTTACTTGGTGGTTTCAGTGAGAATGACCCCCATAGGCTTGTAGATTATTATGCTTGTACACCATGGAGAGGCATGATTGAAAAGAATTGAGTGATTTATTCGTGTTGGAGTACATGTGACACTTTTGGAGGAAGTGTGTCACTGACGATGGATGGGCTTTGGTTTCTCAAAAACACAAGCAGCCCCACTGTCTCTCTCTTCCTTCTGCCTGAATATCTGAAAAGAGAACACTCAGATACTTCTCCAGAACCATACCTGCCTGTGTGCCACTGGGCTCATTGTAATTACAATAATGGATTAAACCTCTGATAGCATAAGTGAGCCAGAATTAAATGCTTTTCTCAAAAAAAAATTTATGTTCATGGTGTCTCTTCATAGCAATAGAACACTAAGACAGCATGTCCAGATCACAAAGGCAGCTGATATAATATTATGTATGTACATTTTGCCTGTGCCCTTGGTCTGTATCTTCATACAGAGTCAATAATTGACAATTATCTCAGGTACATAATGTTTGCATAAAACAATATTCGATTAAAGAAGCTGTACTCTGGTGCAACAAAATGCCCTTCACTTTTAATTCATAACATCAACAATTAACATAAATATTTGGGAAAAAGGGACATTTACATTTTCCATTATGTTTTATTCCTATGATGTCTGGTGTATGCTATAAATTCACATTTACATTTGTTCTTGACACTACTCACTTGTGTATTAGAAGAAAAAAGAAAATCTAAACTAATCATGAATTTTGAATAAGTTACAACATAAAAATATAGATAGTTTTCAACATTGTATTTAAAATTCATACATATAATGTATTTGGATTTAATCTACCTCCCTAGTCATTTTGCTATTGATTTGAGAATGGAGTAGACATGTCAATGTGTTTCAAGTGAGGCTAATGCTGGTACTGAAGGGAGAAATGAAGGGGACATTATTAATTTTAAACTAAAATAAATTTAAATTAAATATATTCTTACGTTTATATGGTATATATACATGTGTACATATCATTTTATGTGTAAGTGATTTTTGCATGTCAGTGTGAGCACACATGCATTTCTGCATGCATTTGCAGTTCAATCGGATGTTTTTCCTCAGTTCCCTCTCTTTTGTGTAGTCTTTTTTTTAGTGGATTCTTTTTTTGGAGCCAGGGCTTCTCTGTGTAGTTTTGGTGCCTGTCCTGGATCTTGCTCTGTAGACCAGGCTGGCCTCAAACTCATAGAGATCCCCCTGGCTCTGCATCCTGAATGCTGGGATTAAAGGCATGTGCCACCACTGACAGGCTGGGTAGTCTCTTTTTGTTCCCAACTACACATTCCAACCTAGATGCTGTGCAAGATGATGTATATTCTGAGTACTTTCCTTATCTCTTGGTAGGATGTGATTGCTGAAGAACACTATCACATCTTTGGGTGTATTCTTGGGGTCTGAACTCTTTCTAAACATTTCACAATAATTGCTTTGTTCTGAAAGCTATTCTCCAAGGTCTTAAATATATTTCATTAAACAACAATAGTCTGAACCTCTCTCTGGTCCTCATCAGTGACAAGCTATGTGCCTCGTAGACAATAATGTGGACTGGCTGATCCTGTTTTAATTTCAATTGGTACAAATGGTTAAGGAAGATTACACATATGGATAGCACTACTGTGTTCAAACATTTACAAAGTATTTGTTTTTCATTAAACATTTTTTTGCAGTGAGTAATGCTTCTCCCACCCAGAGAGTCCTGCCTCTAGGATTCAGGCTCTGGGACAGAGTCAGTCCCTGTGTACCCCTACCCAACTATGCCCCAGCTGCTAGCCAGCAGGGAAAACTCCTGCAGGAAGGCCACCCTACAAAAACCCCCATATGACCCTGCAATCTACAAGAAACACACCCTACCACAATACCCATCAACCTGTGACTCCAGTAACTTCCTGAGACATGGAAAAAAACTGTAAGCTCTCATTAAATCAAGAGACACTTCCTGAAACACAGAATCTGTCAGCTCTGACTAGACCAAGAGTCCTGATAAGACCAAGAGTGGCTCCCTGAGCCATGGAATCAGCTAGCTTGGATTGGACAAGGAGCAGCTACCTGAGATACAGAATGTGCCAGCTCTAATTAGACCAAGAGGTAAGATTGGACCAAAAGGGCCCCCCTGAGACACAGACACAACAAGCACAGATTGGACCAATAGCAGCTCACTCAGACACAGGCACCTCTTGCACATATTGGAGGATGAGGTAGGTAGACTCCAGTGCAAAAATACATATAAAAGTATAAAGAGCAACATGGCATCAATAGAACCTAGCCCTTCTACAACAGCAAGAACTGAACGTCACAATGTAGAAGCAGAAGAAAGCCACTTTATGAATAACTTCATGATGATATTAGAGGCCTTTAAAGAGCAAGTAAAAATTCCCTTAAAGAAATTGAGGAAAGACAAACAAATTTGGAAGAAATCAATAAATCCCTTAAAGAAAGCCAAGAAAACCAGGTAAAAACCAATTAAGCATGTGAAGGAAACAGTTTAAGACCCAAAAGTGAAATAGAAACAATGAAGAAGACACTAACAGAGTGAATGCTGGAAATAGAAATTTTGAGTAAATGAACAGGAAACACAGATGCAAACATAACTAACAAAATACAAGAGATGGAAGAGAGAATCTCTGGTGTAGAAGATACAATAGAGGAAATAGATTCATTAGTTAAAGAAAATACCAAAGCCAAAATAGTCATAACAAAAAATGTCTAGGAAATTTTGGGCATGATGGAAAAGCCAAACCTAAGAATAATAGAGATAGAAGAAAGAGAAGAATACCAACTCAAAGGCACAGAAAATATATTCAACAACATCAGGGAGAAAAACTTTCCCAACTTAAAGAAGGAAATACCTATGAAGATACAAGAAGCCTATAGAACACCAAACAGACTAGACCCCCAAGAAAGTCCCCTTGCCACATAATAATTAAATGACTAAACCTACACAATAAAGAAATAATATTAAGAGCAGCAAAGAAAAATGGCCAAGTGACTTCTAAAGGCAGGCTCATTACAATAACACCTGACTACTCAATGGAGACTCTGAAAACCACAAGGTCCTGGACAGATGTAATGAAGACACTCAGAGATCATGAAGGCCAGCCTAGACTAATATATCCAGCAACACTTTCAATCACAACAGACAGAGTGAGCAAGACATTCCAAGACCAAAACCAGTTTTAAACAATAGCTATCCACAAATCCATCCCTATAGAAAGCACTAGAAGAAAAATTCTAACCTAAGAAAGTCAGATACACCCATGAAAACACAGGCAATAGATAATCCCACAGCAGTAAACCTCAAAGAAGAGAAATACGCACAAACCATCACCAAAAGATAACAGGAATTAACAATCACTGGTAATTAATATCTTTTAATATCAATGGACTTAATTCACCTATAAAAAACATAGGCTAACAGAGTGGATAAGAAAGTAGGACCCAACTTTTTGCTGCATACAAGAAACACACATCAACTTCAAAGACAGAAACTACTTCGGAGTAAAAGGCTCAGAAAAAACTTTCTAATCAAATGGACATAAAAATCAAGCTGGTGTAGGTACCCTAATATCTAACAAAATAGACTTCAAACTGAAATCAATAAAAGGAGATCGAGAATCACATTACATCTTCATCACAGGAATGATCCACCAAGATGAAGTTTCAATTCTGAACATTCATGCCCCAAATATAAGGGCATCCAAATATGTCAAAGAAGCATTACTAAATCTTAAATCACACATCAAACCCCACACATTAATAGTGCGAGACTTCAACACCCCACTCTCGCCACTGGACAGATCTGCAAGCTTGAATTTTAACATAGAAATAAGGGACTTAGCAGATATTATGACTCAAATGCCCTTAATAGATATCTACAGAACATTTTGTCCTAAAAAAATGAATATATCTTCTCAGAATGCCATGGAATGTTCTCTAAAGTTGACCACACAATCTTTAACAAAGCAATTCTCAGTGCATACAAAAAATTGGAATAACCTTCTGTATTCTATTGGACCACCATGGGAAAAATGAGATTTCAACAACAACAAAAATTACAGAAGGTCTACAATCTCATGAAAACTGAATAATGCTCTACTGAATCACCAATGGGTAAAGAAATAAAGAAAGAAAGAAATTAAAAACTTTCTAGAATTCAATGATAATGAATGTACTACATACCCAAATTTATGGGACACTGTGAAAGCAGTGCTAAGAGGAAAATTCATAACACTAAATGCCCACATGAAGAAGGTGGAGAAATCCCATATTAGTGACTTAATGGCATACCTAAAATCTCTAGAACAAAAAGAATCAAACTCATCCAGGAGGAATAGATGCCAGGAAATAATCAAATTGAGAGCTGAAATCAATAAAATAGAAACAAAGGAAATAATACAAAGAATCAATGAAACAAATAGTTGGTTCTTTGAGAAAATCAACAAGATATACAAGCCCTTATCCAAATTAACCAAAGGGTAGAGAGAGAGCATCCATATTAACAAAATCAGAAATGAAAAGGGAGACAAAACAAGAAACAATGAGAAAATTCAGAATATCATCAGGTCATACTTCAAAAAACTATTCTCCACAAAATTGGAAAATATAAAAGAAATGGACAATTTTCTGGATAGGTACCACATACCAAAATTAAACCACGACCAAAGAAACAATTTAAATTGACCAATAAACCCTAAGGAATTAAAAACAGTCATTAAAAGTCTCCCAACCAAAAAGAGCCCAGGACCAGATGGTATCAATGCAGAATTCTACATTATCTTCAAAGAAGAGTTAATACCAATACTCCTCAAATTGATCCACACAACAGAAACAGAAGAAACATTACCAAACTTTTTTTATGAGGCTACAGTTACTCTGATTCCCAAGCAACACAAAGATGCAACAAACAAAGAGAATTACAGACCAATCTTCCTCATGAACATTGATGCAAAAATACTCAATAAAACATTGGCAAACAGACTCCAAGAACACATCAAAAAAATTATCCACCATTATGGTGATATTTCATTTGGCTGAAATGTGATTTTATTTGTATATTAATAAATAAAGTTGCCTGGTGGTCAGAGCTAATATCAAGCCATAGCAGAAGTGGTGGCACACGCATTTAATCCAATCCCATGGCAGGCATAGTCTGTGTGTTCAAGGACATAGCCAGCTGAGAGACAAGCCTTTACCCTCAATTCCAACCATAGAGACCCGGACGTCTGTGTAGACAGGCAGTGATGATGAATGAGGTCATGTGGTTGTGTTTACAACCAATGAGAAGGCAGAACAGAAAGTCAATAAGAAGACAAACACATAGGAAGTAGGTCTCTTTCTTAGTAGAAGGATGGCAGTGGCAACAGTGATAAGGAGGCAGTTTTAGTCTCAGCTATTAGCTACTACTCTGACTTCTTGGGCTCTTAACTCTGCATTTGGCTCTGTGTTTCTTATTTAATAAGACTGTTACATCTACACACCATGATCAAGCATGTTTCATCCCAGAGATTCAAGGAAGGTTTAACATACAAAAATCTGTCAATGTAATAAACGATATAAACAACCTGAAAAAAAAAAAGAAAAGCACATGGTCATTTCATTAGATGCCAAAAAGGCCTTTGACAAAATCCAACACCCCTTCATGATAAAGATCTTAGAAAAAAAAAGAATACAATGAACATACCTAAACATAATAAAAGCAATTTACAGCCAGTCAAAAGCCAACATCAAATTAAATAGAGAGAAACTCAAAGTGATTCCACTAAAATCAGGAACAAGAAAAGACTGTCTTCTCTCACCATATTTATTCAATATAGTACTTGAAGATCTAGCTAGAATAATAAGACTACAAAAGGATATCAAGGGGAAACAAATTGGAAAGAACGAAGTCAAACTTTCACTATTTGTAGATGATATGATAGTATATATAGAGACCCCAAAAATTCTATCAGGGAACTCCTATAGCTGATAAACACCTTCAGTAATGTGACAGGATACAAGAGTAACTCAAAAAATCCAGTATCCCTACTATATATAAATGATAAATGGACTGAGAAAGAAATCAGCAAAACATCACTCTTTACAATAGCCACAAATAATTTAAAATACCTTGGGGTAACTGTGGTGGTATTGTGTTCCCCAAAATATTGTGCACCCTAATAAACTCATCCGGGGTCAGAGACAGAACAGCCACAATATTAAACATAGAGGACAGGCAGTGGTAGCACACACCTTAAATCCCAGCACTTGCAAGGCAGAGCTAGGCAGAAATCCATGTGTTCAAGGATACAGCCAAGCATGGTGACTCACACCTTTAATCCCAGAAAGCGAGCCTTTAATCCCAGGGAGTGGTGGTAGAAAGCAGAAAGGTATATAAGGCGTGAGGATCAGAAACTAAAAGCATTTGGCCTGGTTAAGCATTCAGGCTTCTGAGCAGCAATTCAGTTGAGACCCATTCTGGATGAGGACTCAGAGGCCTCCAGTCTGAGGAAAAAAGACCAGCTGAGGATCCGGCAAGGTGAGGTAGCTGTGGCTTGTTCTGGTTCTCTGATCTTCCAGTGTTCACCCCAATACCTGGCCCGGGTTTGATTTGATTAATAAGACTCTCTAAGATTCCTGCTACAGGTAACTATAACTAAGCAAGTGAAAGACCTGTATGATAAGAACTTTAAGTCCCTGAAGAAAGAAATTGAAGAAGATCTCAGAAAATAAAAAGAGCTCCCATGCTCATGGATATGTAGGGTTAACATAGTAAAAATGGCAATTATACCAAAGGCAATCTACAGAATCAATGCAATCCCCATCAAAATACCAACACAGTTCTTCATAACCTGGAAAAGACAATACTCAAAATCATTTGGGAAAAAAGAACACCCAGGATAGTGAAAATAAACCTGTACAACAAAGCCACTTCTGGAGGCATCACCAGTCCTGACATCAAGCTCTACGATAGAGTTATAGTAATAAAAACAGTTGGGTATTAGCATTAAAAACCAACATGTTAACCAATGGAATCAAACTGAACACCCTGACACTAACCCACACACCTATAAACACCTGATAGGTGTGTTTTTTACAAAGAAGATAAAACTGTACAATGGAAAAAAGAAAGCATCGTCAACAAATGCTGCTGGCATAACTGGATGTCAACATGCAGAAGGTTGCAAATAGATCCATATCTATTGCCATGCATAAAACTCAAGTCCAATGTGGATCAAAGATCTGAACATAAATCCAGTTACACTGAACCTGATAGAAGAGAAAGTAAGACATAGTCTTGAATGCATTGACACAGGAGACCACTTCCTAAATATAACACGAGCAGCACAGATACTGAGAGCAACAATTAATAAATGGGACCTCGTGAAACTGAGAAGCTTCTATAAGGCAAAGGATACAGTAAATAAGACAAAAACACAGCCTACAGAAAGGGAAAAGATTTTCACCAACCCCACACCTGACAGAGGGCTGATCTTCAAAATAAATATATATTTTTTAAAAAACTCAAAAAACTAGTCATCAAAATAACAAACAATTCAATTTAAAAATGGGCTATAGAGCTAAACAGAGAATTCTCAAAGGAAGAATTTCAAATGGCTGAAAGACATTTAAGGAATTGCTCAACATTCATAGTCATCAGTGAGATTCAAATCAAAATGACTCTGAGATACCATTTTACACCTGTCAGAATGGCTTAGATAAAAAACACTGAAGACAGGTTATGTTGGAGAGGATATGGGGCAAGGGAAACATTCCTCCACTGCTGGTGGGAGTACAAACTTGTACAGCAACTTTGGAAATCAGTGTGGTAGTTTCTCAGAAAATTGGGAATTAATCTCCCTCAAGACTCAGCAATAACACTCTTGAGCATATACCCAAGGAATGCTCAATCATACTACAGGGACACATGCTCAACTGTGTTCATAGCAGCATTATTCATAATAACCAGAACCTGGAAACAACATAGATGCCCCTCAACTGAAGAATTGACTAAAAAAATGTGGTACATAAACACAATGGAGTACTACTCAGCAAAGAAAAACAATGAGATCATGAAATTTGCAGGCAAATGGGTGGAAATAGAAAATATCATTCTGAGTGAGGTAATCCAGACTCAGAAGGACAAACATGGTATGTACCCACTCAAAAGTGTACACTAGAAGTAAAGCAAAGGATAACAACCCACAACTCCAGAGAAGCTAACTAACAAGGAAGACCCAAAGAGGGAAACATGGATCATACTGGGAAAGGGAAATAGATGAGATCTCAATCAGTGAAATGGATGTGAGAGTTGGACAATGTAGGGTAGGGCATGGGGAATGAGAACATAAGGGAATGGGATGTCGAGGTGTAACAGGGATGGAGTGGGAAAGCAATGAGAAAGATACCATGATGGAGGGAGATATTATTGGTATAGGAAGAAACTCATTGCTAGGGAAGTTGCCAGGAATCCCCAAGGATATCCCCAGCTTGGACTACTAGAAATAGTGGAGAGTGTGCCTGGACTGAACTGGCTTGCCCCAGAGATCAGACCAGTTAATACCCTGTCATCACAGAGCTTTTCTCTGATGATTTGTGGAGGCAGATGCAGAGCTCCAGGAGTCCAGTTGGAGAGTGAAGAGGGATTCTATGAGCAAGTGCATTATGATCAGGATGGGGAAACCTGCAGAGATTACCAAACCAAACTAGTGGGAACTCATGAAAGCTGAATCAATGGCTGTGGAGCCTGCATGGGACTTGAATAGGCCCTTTATATGGTGAGACAATTGTGTAGCATGATTTACTGGGGGGGGGGCGGGCATGGCTGTAGAATCAGAATCCATCCCTGGTGCATGAAGGGGCTTTCTGGAGCCCACTACCTATGATGGGACAAATGGTACAGCCTTGACACAGGGGGAAGGGCTTGGACTTGCCTCTGCTGGATGTGCCTCCCCCTGGGAGGTCTTGCCTTCTTGTGCAAGGGAATGGTGTATGGTTGGGGGGGTGAAGGGGTGGGAGGAGGGAAGAGGGGGATCTCTCATTAGTGTGTAAAATGAAAAAAAATTCTTAATGAAAAGAACATTTTTTGGAAAATATGAAATCTGTAGCCTTCATTGTGTAAGCAACATGTGCTGTTTAAAGAAGACAGTTCAATTTCATTACAGAGTTCATACTATGATTGATATCAGGAAAATCATTAAATTAAAATCACATATTTTATGTCTTTAGTTTCCTTCCAGGAACTTTCTAGTTTTGAAAAGAAAAGATATTCAGTTTCAGCAATTTCTTCTGCACACAAATACATACCTGTCTCATTGGAAACCTCATTCTCTGGGCACCAGGCACAATCAAAGCAGCAGTCTGCTGTTTCTTTCTGATGAAATTTCCTGAATCCAGGAGTGCACGTCACACTGCATGTAGAAGTTGGAACCTGAGGCAAACAAGATAACAGGCAAAGATACAAATATTCTTCTATTATCATATATTATATATCAGATTCAGGTATCTGAGTATTTTCTATAAACCTGCAGTGAAATTGAAAGCCATGTAATATTTAGTACACTGAGTAACATTGTATGTATAATGTTTAATTATAAGGATTAGAAATTATTTCTTCCCTGATTGAAATGATCCAAAATGCATGATTAGCAGACATGCATTGCTGCTGAAGGGCTTAAAAATCAAAATCAAGGATTATGACTTGGATGGGAGAGAAAACAGGGTGGAATAATGTAGAGTCATGGAATGAAGAAAACAAAGGATGTTGCAGGAGACTGTTACAGGCTTAATTTTTAAGTTAAAATAAAAGTTTAGGATACGAAAAAATGTTTCTGGAAACAATTGCATGTTGTCCTTGATTAAGCTATAAAGATGTTCACACAGAATCACAAAATTTTATGATTTATATCTAGTTACAAAATTTGAATAATCTAAAAATTTTTTATTTTGTATACCTGTTTCTGTGGTGTGAGGTGAATTGAGATATGCTCTAGGTATCCATGGATACCAAAAGGGGTGTATCCCTATGACCTAGACTTATAGGAAGTTGTGAACCATCAAACACAGATGCTGTGTGAATTGAGCTTGGACCATTCCCAAGAGCAGTGATTGTTGTTAACCACCAAGCCATCATTCTGATCCCACAAATTTTTATAACACACATGTACTACAAAGAATGAAATGATGGTGTACACACCAGTGTTGCTCCCATGGTCTGCTCTAAGTCTTTAGAAATGTACAGTTGTTGGCTCTGTGGGAAATAGGAGGAATAACCTCCTATTTTAACCTTTAATCCAAAACCTTGTGGGAAATTCCAAATGTTGTAAATGTCATAGTCCGCACACAGTTTTCCTCTCAGATTCATGTCCACCAGCTCTCCAATAGGGTTAGTAAATACCCTGCTCTTCAGCAAAGAAGCCATCTAAGTGAGATGCATCATTAAATGATTACATATGCTCCTCCAGTAAGGCAAAGTGACATTGTTAATGAACTGTAATTTTCAATGTTTTCCAGAAAAGGCAACTATATTAGATATCCTATCTAGTGAAATACAAGATATCTCATGGGTAATTAAATTTTGTTATACTTCATATGCATTTTTCTTGGTGGAAATAGAAGAAATATTATCAAATAATTAATAACTTAGTGAAAGAGACCTGAACATTTATTACTTGCATGAAAAATGTCCAAAGGGATGATTTTACATGAGTGTGGGGCAAATAATTTGTGTGTGTGTGTGTGTGTGTGTGTGTGTGTGTGTGTGTGTGTAGCAAAAATTAATTTTACAAAAAGAGTAGATGTAAAATTAAGAAATGAGTAGACTGGAAGTTTATGAAAGGAATATAGGGAATGCATATCATGCAAATACAACATACATATATGAGATAAAAATAAAATTATTAACACCAAGCAGTGTTAATATACTACATCCTTAATTGATACTTCATATAAATAATTATTTATGACATTTATCAACACATATTTTGCATCTCTAGAAAGAAATTCTCTTCTAGTTGTCACTTAATGATTTTATGATAAAATTTTCAGTTACTATTTCCAATGTTGAATTCATTCATGAAAATGTTGAGACAGGCCAGTCCCCGGTAACCCCCAACTGTGCCCCAGTGGCTGGCCAACAAGGAAAACTCCCTGTGACCAGGCTCCCCAACCAAAACCCCTCCATTGGACCCTGCAATCTACAAAACCCAAGCCTTACACCAATATCCATCTGCCTGTGACCCCAGTAATTTCCTGAGACAAGAAATCTGCCAGCTCACATTGGACTAAGAGCTCTCATTGGACCAAGAGTGGCTTCTGGAGACAGAGAATCCACCAACTCTGACTGGAACAAGAACCCTGATAAGACCAAGAGTGACTCCCTGAGTCACAGAATCAGCTAGTTGGGATTGGGCCAAGTGCAGCTCCATGATATTCAGAATCTTCCAGCTACAATTAGACAAAGAGCTAAGATTGGACCAAAAGGTGCCCCCTGAGATACAGACACAAGCACAAAGTGGACCAATAGCAACTTTCTCAGACCACAGGCACCTCTTGCACCTATTAGAGGAAGAGATGGGCAGACGTCAATGCAAAACTACATACAACATAAAGAGCAATATGGTGGCACCAGAACCTAGCCCTCCTCCAAGAGTAAGATCTGAACATTACAATATAGAAGAAGCAGAAGAAAGTGACCTTAAAAACAGCTTCATGAAGATGCTAGAGGCCTTTAAAGGAAAAATGAAAAATTCCTCAAAGAAACTGAGGAAACGACAAACAAAAGTTGGAAGAAAACAAAAAAATCCCTTAAAGAAAGCCAAAAATAACATGAAAAAGCAATTAAACATGTGAAGAAAAGAGTTCAAGACTGAAAAGGGAAATAGAAACAATGAAGAAGACACAAACAAAGGATGCTGGGAATAGAAAATCTGAGTAAATGAACAGGAAACACAGATGCAAGCATAACCAACAGAATAAAAGAGATGGAAGACAGGATCTCTAGTATAGAGGATACAATAGAGGAAATAGATTCATCAGTCAAAGAAAATATCAAAGCCACAAAAATCATAACACAAAATGTCCAGGAAATCTGGGACACCATGAAAAGGCCAAATCTAAGAATAATAGGGATAGAAGAAAGAGAAGAATACTAACTTAAAGGAATAGAAAATGTATTCCAAAAATCATGGAAGAAAACTTTCCCAACTTAAAGAAGGAAGTACCTATGACGATACAAGAAGCCTATAGAACACCAAACTGACTACAGCCCCCCAAAAGTGCCCTCGCCACATAATAATTAAACAACAGAACATATAGAATAAGGAAAGAAAATTAAGAGCAGCTAAGGAAAAAGGCCAAGTGACCTATAAAGGCAGACCCATTAGAATAACACCTCACCTGACTTCTCAATGGAGACTTTGAAAACCACAAGGTCCAAATATGGTATGTACTCATTCATAGGAGGGTGCTAGATGTGGAACAGGGATGACTAGACTGCTACTCACATCACCAGGGAGGCTACCTAGAAAACAGGATCCCAAGAAAGCCACAGGGATTCCCCAATAGAGGAGAAATGGATGAGATCTACATGAACAACCTGGACATGAGTGGGAGTAATGAAGGGCGAGGGTCGAGGGAAAGAGAGCCTGTGGGAGCGTGAGATCCCAGCTGGATCAAGAAAAGAGAGGGAGAACAAGGAATAGGAGACCATGGTAAATGAAGACCACATGAGAAAAGGAAGAAACAAAGTGCTAGAGAGGCCCACAGAAATCCACAAAGATATTCCCACAATAGACTGCTGGCAATGGTTGAGAGACAGCCGGAACTGACCTACTCTGGTGATGGGATGGCCAAACACCCTAATTGTCATGCTAGAAACCCCATCCAAGGACTGAGAATCTGGATGCAGAGATCCACAGCTAGGCCCCTGGGGGAGCTCCAGGAGTCTAATTAGCAAGAAAGAGGGGGGTTTATATGAGCGAGAATTGTTGAAACCAAGGTTGGATAAAGCACAGGGACAAATAGCCAAATGAATGGAAACACATGAACTATGAACCAAAGGCTGAGGGGCCTCTAACTGGATCAGGACCTCTGAATAGGTGAGACAGTCGATTGGCTTGATCTGTTTGGGAGGCATCCGGGCAGTGGGACTGGGTCCTATGCTCACTGCATGAGTTAGCTGTTTGAAACCTGGGGCTTATGCAGGGACACTTGGCTCAGTCTGGGAGGAGGGGACTGGACCTGCCTGGTCTAAGTCTACCAGGTTGATCTCAGTCCTCGGGGGAGGCTTTGCCCTGGAGGAGGTGGGAATTGGGGTGTGGGCTGGGGGGAAAGGAGAGGGGGGCAAGAGCGGGGAGAACAAGGGATATGTAGAACTGAATGGTATTGTAAAATAAAATAAAAGGGGAAAAAAAGAAAGGCACAAGGTCCTAGACAGATGTAATGAAGACACTAAGAGATCATGGAGGCCAGTCTAGACTAATATACCCAGCAAAACTTTCAATCACCATAGACAGAGTGAACAAGACATTCCAAGACAAAACCAGATTTAAACAATAGCTATCCACACATCCATCCCTATAGAAAGCACTAGAAGAAAAGCTCCAACCTAAGGATATTAGATACACCCACGAAAACACAGACAATAGATAACCCCACAGCAGTAAACTTCAAAGAAAAAAAATACACACAAACAATCACCAAAAGATAACAGGAATTAACAATCACTGGTCATTAATATACCTTAATATCAATAGACTTAATTCACCTATAAAAAGACAAAGGCTAACAGAGTGGATAAGAAAGTAGGACCCATCTGTCTGCTGCATGCAAGAAACACACCTCCACTTCAAAGACAGATACTACCTCAGAGTAAAAGGCTTGGAAAATTCTTTCCAATCAAACTGACTTAAGAAGCAAGCTGGTTATATCTAACAAAATAGACTTCAAACTGAAATCAATCAAGAGAGATCGAAATAGACATTGCATACTCATCACGGGAATAATCCACCAAGAAGAAACTTCAACTCTGAACATTTATGCCCCAAATAAAAGGGTACCCACATATGTGAAAGAAACATTACTACAGCTTAAATCACACATCAAACCCCACACATTAATAGTGGGAGACTTTAACCCCACTCTCACCACTGGACAGATCTGACAGATCAAAATATAACAGAGAAATAAGGGACCTAACTGATGTTATGACTCAAATGGATTTAATTGATATATACAGAACAGTCCACCCTAACAAAAAATAATAAACCTTCTTCACAACATCCCATGGTACTTTCTCTAAAAATTGACCACATACTCAGTCAAAAAGCAAATATCATTAGATACAAAAAATTGGAATAACTTCCTGTATTCTATCAGAACACCATGGCTATCAGAACACATGTTATATTTCAACGACAACAAAAACTACAGAAAACCTACAATCTCATGGAAACTGAATAATGCTCTACTGAATCACCAGTGGGTAAAGGAAGAAATAAAGGAAGAAAGTAAAGATGTCCTACAGTTCAATGAAAATGAATGTACTACATACCAAAGTTATGGGACACTATGGAAGCAGTGCTAATAGGAAAATTCATAGCACTATATGCTCACATAAAGGAGTAGGAGAAATCTCACATTAGTGACTTAACAGCACACCTGAAACCCCTAGGTCAAGAAGAAGCAAAGTCACCCAGGAGGAATAGATGCCAAGAAATAACAAATTGATAACTGAAATCAATAAAATAGAAACAAAGAGAACAATACAAAGAATCAAGGAAACAATGTGTTGGGTCATTGAGAAAATCAACAAGATAGACAAGCCCTTATCCACACTAACAAAAAGGCAGAGAGAGAGCATCCAAATTAACAAAATCAGAAATGAAAAGTGAGGTATAACAACTGACGGCAAGGAAATCCAAACAATCATAAGGTTATATTTCAAATAACTATACTGCACAAAATTGGAAAATCTAAAAGAAATGGACAATTTTCTATATAGGTACCACATACCAGAGATAGGTACCATATCAAGACTAGATGAACAATTGAAATACACTAATAACCCATAAGGAAATAGAAACGGTCTTCAAAGTCTTCCCAAAAAAAGCCCAAGAACAGATGGTTTCCATGCAGAATTCTACCAGATTTTCAAAGAAGAGTTAATATGAATACTCTTTAAACTGTTTCACACAATAGAAACAGAAGAAATGTTACCAAACTTTTTTTTGTGAGGCTACAGTTATTCTGACTCCCAAGCAACACAAAGATGCAACAAAGAAAGAGAATTACAGACGAATCTCCCTCATAAACATTGATGCAAAAACACTTAATAAAAAATTGGCAAACCAACTCCAAGGACACAGCAAAAACATTATCCACCATGATCAAGTAGACTTCATCCCAGAGATGCAAGGATGGTTCAACATATGAAAATCTATCAATGTAATCCACCATATAAACAAACTGAAAATAAAACACATGATCCTTTCATTAGATGCTGAAAAGGCCTTTGACAAAATCCAACACCCCTTCATGATAAAGGTCCTGGAGAGATCAGGAATACAGGGAATATACCTAAACATAATTAAATTTACAGCAAGCCAACAGCCAACATCAAATTAAATGGAGAGAAACTCAAAGTGATTCCACTAAAATCAGGAACAAGAAAAGGCTGTCTGCTCTCACCATATTTATTCAATATAGTACTTGAAGATCTAGCTAGAGCAATAAGACTACAAAAGGATATCAAGGGGAAACAAATTGGAAAGAACGAAGTCAAACTTTCACTATTTTCAAATGATATGATAGTATACATAAGTGACCCCAAAAATTCTACCAGGTAACTCCTATATCTGATAAACATCTTCAGAATTATGGCAGGATACAAGATTAACTCAAAAAATCAGTAGCCCTCCTATATACAAATGATAAATGGGCTGAGAAATAAATCAGCAAAACATCACCCTTTACAATAGCCACAAATAATTTAAAATACCTTGGGGTAACTCTAAGACCAGCATGATGAGCATGTTAAGTCTCTGAAAAAAAGAAATGGAAGAAGATCTCAGGAAATAAAAAGATCTCCTATGCTCCTGGATAGGTAGGATTAACATAGTAAAAATGGCAATCATACCAAAAGCAATCTACAGAATCAATGCAATCTCCATCAAAATCCCAACACAATTGTTCACAGGCCTGGAAAGAACAATACTCAACTTCATTTGGAAAAACAGAAAACCCAGGATATCTAATAGATTCCTGTACAACAAAACCACCTCTGGAGGCATCACCAGTCCTAACATTAAGCTCTACTATAGAGCTATAATAATAAAAACAGCTTGTTGATGGCATAAAATCTGACATGTGGATCAATGGAATCAAATTGAACACCCTGGCATTAACCCACACAACTGTGAACACCTGACTTTTTACTAAGAAGCCAAAACTGTACAATGGAAAAAAGAAAGCATCTTCGAGAAATGCTGCAGGCATCACTGGATGTAGAAGATTGGAAATAGATCCACATCTATTGCCATGCACAAAATTCAAGGCCAAGTAGATCAAAGACCTCAATATAAAACCAGTTACACTGAACCTTATAGAAGAGAAAGCAGGAAATAGTCTTGAATGCATTGGCACAGGAGACCACTTCCTAAATATAATATCAGTAGCACAGACACTGAGAAAAACAATTAATAAATGGGCACTCCTGAAACTGAGAAACTTCAATAAGGCAAAGGACACAGTAAAAAAGACAAAATGACAGTCTACAGAATGGGAAAAGATTTTCACCAACCTCCACATCTGACAGAGAGCTGATCTCCAAAATATATAAAGAACTCAAGAAACTAGATATTAAAATAACAAAAAACCCAATTAAACAATGGGCTATAGAGCCAAAGGGAGAATTCTCAAAGAATTTCAAATGGCTGAAAGACATTTAAGGAATTGCTCAGCATCCCTAATTATCAGGGAGATGCAAATCAAAATGACTCTGATATACTATCTTACACTTGGCAGAAGGGCTAAGATCAAAGGCACCGCAGACGGGTTCTGTTGGAGAGGATATGAAACAGGGGGAAACACTCATCCACTGTTGGTGGGAGTGCAAACTTGTACAACCACTTCAGAAATCAGTATGTTGGTTTCTCAGACAATTGAGAATCAATTTACCTCAAGACCCAGCTATACCACACTTGGGCATATACCCAAGGAATACTCAATCATACCACAGGGACACATGCTTACCTATGTTCATAGCAGCATTATTCATAGCAGTCAGAACCTGGAAACAACCTAGTTGCCCCTCAACTGAAGAATTGATTAAGAAAATGTGGTACATACACACAAAGAGTACTACTCCGCACAGAAAAACAATGATACCATGAAATTTGCAGGCAAATGAATGGAATTAGAAAATACCATCCTGAGTGAGGTAACCCAGACTCATGACAAGCATGGTATGTATCCACTCATCAGTAGATACCAGATGTAAAGCAAAGGGTAATCAGGCAACAACCCACAACTCCAGAGAAGCTAACTTACAGGGAAGACACAAAGAGGGATTCATGTACTGCCCTGGGAAGTATAAATAGATGATATCTCCATGAGTAAACTGGGGATGAGAGGTGGGCAATGGAGGGTAGGGAAAAGGGAATGAGAGCATAAGGGAATGCGATGGTTGAACTGGAACAGAGAAGGAGGGGAAATGCAAGAAAAGAGATACCATGATAGAGAGAGACATCATGGGGATAGAGAAAAACCCTGTGCTAGGTAAGTTATGAGAAATCACCAAGGATGACCCCAGCCTGGGCTACTAGCAATAGTGGAGAGAGTGCCTGAATGGAACTGGCTCACCCAGAGTTCAGACCAGTGAATACCCTAAATGTCATCACAGAACTTTTCTCCAAGGACTGATGGAAACTGATGCAGAGATCCATAGCCAGTCACTAGACAGAGCTCCAGGAGTCCAGTCAAAGAGAGAGACAAGGAATTCTATGAGCAAGTGCATCAGGACTATGATGGGGAAACACGCAGACAGCAGACATGACCAAACCAAACTAGAGGGAACTCATGAAAGTTGGATCAAAGGATGTGGAGCCTACATGGGACTTGACTAGGCCTTTTGCATGGTGAGACAGTTGTGTAGCTTGATCTACTGGGACACCTCATGCAGCCTCGAGGCTGGGGGGGCAGGTTGGACTTGCCTCTACTGAATGTGGGAGGGAGTGAGGGATGGGTTGGGATGGGAGTCTGGGGCAATCAGAGGAGGGAAGAAGGGGATCTTTGGTGTGTAAAATGAATGAAAAAAAAATTTCTTAATCAAAAAATATTAAAAAACTGTTGAAACACATTCTCACAAAAATAACTGATTTTCATACAAAAAGTTGACATCCATTGAATGTTAATCATGTGACATTTATTTACCAACATGAAAGTTTCATATTAGGGAGTTCTGTGGAATAGAAATCTGTGTATTGAGAGAACAGTCCCTGACAAATACATATGAACATTTGTGGGGACATTTAAAAATATCATGATTGGGCCCTTAAACAGATCCTTGGGACACAGCTCATCTCCGGGAACCCCTGCTCAACTCTGTCCCAGTTGTTGGCCAGCAGGCAGGGCACCTAGGGAGGGCCCGCTCCTCACCAAGACCCCCTACCAGACCCTGCAATCTACACGCCCTGCCCCCATACCCATCCATCTGAGAACCCAGCCACTTCCTGAAACATGGAAAGCAAACCAATAGCTCTCATTGGACCAAGAGACCAAGAGTGACTTTCTGAGACATAGAATCTGCCACCAAGAGAGATTTCCTGAAACACGGAATCTGTCAGCTCTGACTGGACCAAGAGCCCTGAGAAGACCAAGACCAGCTCCATGAGTCACAGAATCAACAAGCTTAGGTTGACCCAAGAAGAGCTCCCTGAGACACAGAATCTGCCTGCTCCAATTAGACCAAGAACTAAGATTGGACTCAGAGGGGCCCCCTGAGACATAGACACAACAAGCACAGAGTGGACGAATAGCAACTTGCTCAGACACAGGCACCTGTTATACCTATTAGAGAAGGAGATGGGCAGACATCAAGAAAAAATACATAAAACAACATAAAGAGCAATACAGCATCACCAGAACCTAGCCCTCTTCCAAGAGTAAGACATGAACATCACAATTTACAAGAAACAGAAGAAAGAGACCTTAAGAATAGCATCATGAAGATGATAGAAGCCTTTCAAGAAAAATGAAAAATGAAATTGAGGAAAAGACAAACAAAAATTGGAAGAAATAAATAAAAATAGAGGAAAACAAATAAAAATTGGAAGAAATCAATAAATTCCTTAAAGAAAGCCAAGAAAACCATGAAAAAGCAATTAAACATGTGAGGAAAGAGTTCAAGACCTGAAAAGGGAAAAAGAAACAATGACACAAACAGAGGAAATACTGGAAATAGAAAATCTGAGTAAATGAACAGGAAACACAGATGCAAGCATAACCAACAGAATAAAAGAGATGGAGAGCTCCCATGCTGCCCCCGACTTCCCTTCTGGGCCAGAGAGACTTCCGGTGTAGATAAGAGCTTCCATCCTGCCCCAGAGTTTCCATTTGGACAAGAGAACTCCCATCTGGACAAGAGAGAGAGAATTCCTGAATCTGTCAGCTCTTTCTGAACCAAGTACACTGATAAGACCAAGAAGGAACCACAAGGAGATGGGCAGACGTCAAGGCAGAAGTACATACAACAAAATGAAGAGTAATACAGCATCACCAGAACCTAGGCCGCCTCCAACATCTAGACCTGAACATCAAAAATTGGAAGAAGCAGAAGAAAGTAGCCTTATGAGTAACATCATGAAGAAGTTAGAGGCTTGTGTAGAGGAAAAGAAAAGAAAATTGGAAGAACACTGTAAACAACTAGAGGAAAGGGCAAACAAATTAGAAGAAAACAATAAAGTCCTGCAAGAAAACAATAAAGTACTGAAAGAAAATCATGAAAAAGCAATGAAACAAATAAAGGAAACAGTCCAAGACCTGAAAAGGGAAATTGAAAAAATAAAGAAGACACAAACAGAGGGAATGCTGGAAATAGAAAACCTGAGTAAAAGATCGGGAACTTCAGATGCAAGTATAACCAACAGAATGCAAGAGATGGAAGAGAGGATCTCTGACATTGAAGATACAGTAGAAGAAATAGTTTCACCAGTCGAAGGAAACACTAAAGCCAACAAAGTCATGAACCAAAATGTCCAAGAAATTTGGGACACCATGAAAAGACCAAACCTACGAATTATAGGGATAGAAGAAGGTGAAGAATACCAACTCAAAGGCACAGAAAATATATTCAACAAAATTATAGAAGAAAACTTTCCCAACTTAAAGAAGGAAATGACTATAAAGATACAAGAAGCCTATAGAACACCAAACAGACTAGACCCCCCAAAAAAGTCCCCTCGACACATAATAATTAAACAACTAAATGTACAGAACAAAGAAAGAATATTAAGAGCAGCAAAGGAAAAAGGCCAAGTGACCTATAAAGGTAAACCCATCAGAATAACACCCGATTTCTCAATGGAGACTTTGAAAGCCAGAAGGACCTGGACAGATGTAATGCAGACACAAAGAGACCGTGGATGTCAGCCCAGACTAATATACCCAGCAAAACTTTCAATCATCATAGATGGAAGGAACAAGACATTCGAAGACAAAGCTAGATTTAAACAATACCTATCCACAAACCCAGCCCTACAGAAAGCACTAGAAGGAAAATTCCAACCGAAGGAAGTCAGATACACACTCGACAACACAGGCAATAGATAAAGCCACAACAATAAACCCCAAAGAAGAGAAGTACACACACACTACCACCAAAAATAACGAGGATGAACAATCACTGGTAGTTAATATCCCTTAATATCAATGGACTTAATTCACCTATAAAAAGACATAGGCTTACAGAATGGATAAGAAAGCAGGACCCAACTTTCTGCTGCATACAAGAAACACATCTCAAATTCAAAGACAGACACTACCTAAGAATAAAAGGCTGGGAAAAGACTTTCCAATCAAATGGTCTTAAGAAACAAGTGGGTGTAGCCATCCTGATATCCAACAAAATAGACTTCAAACTAAAATCTATCAAAAGAGATCAAGAAGGGCATTACATCCTCATCACAGGAATGTTCCACCAAGATGAAGTTTCAATTCTGAACATTTATGCCCCAAACACAAGGGCACCCACATATGTAAAAGAAACATTACTAAAGCTTAAACCACATATAAAACCCCACACATTAATAGTGGGAGATCTCAACACCCCACTTTCACCACTGGACAGATCTCCCAAATCGAAACTTAACAGAGAAATAAAGGACTAACTGATGTCATGACCCAATTGGACCTAATAGATATCTACAGAACATTCCATCCTTACAAGAAAGAATATACCTTCTTCTCAGCACCCCATGGAACTTTCTCTAAAATCGACAACATACTTGGCCACAAAGCAAATCTCAACAGATACAAAACAATTAGAATAACCTGTGTTCTATCAGACCACCATGGTTTAAAGTTAGATTTCAACAACAACAAAAACTACAGAAAACCTACAATCTCATGGAAACTGAATAATGATCAACTGAATCACCAATGGGTTAAGGAAGAAATAAAGAAAGAAATTAAAGACTTCCTAGAGATCAATGAAAATGAAGACACCACATACCCAAACATATGGGACACTATGAAAGCAGTGCTAAGAGGGAAATTCATAGCACTAAATGCCCACATAAAGAAGTTGGAGAAATCCCACACTAGTGACTTAATAGCACACCTGAAAGCTCTAGAACAAGAAGAAGCAAAGTCTCCCAGGAAGAATAGACGCCAGGAAATTATCAAAGTGAGAGGTGAAATTAATAAATTAGAAACTAAGAGAATAATACAAAAAATTAATGAAACAAAGAGTTGGTTCTTTGAGAAAATCAACAAGATAGACAAGCCCTTATCCAAACTAACCAAAAGACAGAGAGAGAGAATCCAAATCAAAAAAATCAGAAATGAAAAGGGGGACATAACAACAGACATTGAGGAAATCCAGAGAATTATAAGGTCATATTTCAAAAACCTCTACTCCACAAAACTGGAAAACCTAAAAGAAATGGACATTTTTCTGGATAGGTACCACATACCTAAGTTAAATCAAGACCAGATAAACTATTTAAATAGTCCAATAACCCCTAAGGAAATAGAAACAGTCATTAAAAGTCTCCCAACCAAAAAAAGCCCAGGACCAGATGGTTTCAGCGCAGAATTCTACCAGATCTTCAAAGAAGAGTTAATACCAATATTCTCTAAATTGTTCCACATAATAGAAACAGAAGGAACATTACCAAAGTCCTTCTATGAGGCTACAATTACCCAGATTCCTAAACCAAACAAGGATGCAACTAAGAAAGAGAACTACAGACCGATCTCCCTCATGAACATTGATGCAAAAATACTCAATAAAATACTGGCAAACAGACTCCAAGAACACATCAGAACAATTATCCACCATGATCAAGTAGGCTTCATCCCAGGGATGCAAGGGTGGTTCAACATACGAAAGTCCATCAATGTAATACACCATATAAACAAACTCAAAGAAAAAAACCACATGATCATCTCACTAGATGCAGAAAAGGCATTTGACAAAATCCAACACCCCTTCATGATAAAAGTCTTGGAGAGATCAGGAATACAGGGAACATACCTAAACATAATAAAGGCAATTACAGCAAGCCAACAGCCAACATCAAATTAAATGGAGAGAAACTCAAAGTAATTCCATTAAAATCAGGAACGAGGCAAGACTGTCCACTCTCCCCATACTTATTCAATATAGTACTTGAAGTTCTAGTCAGATCAATAAGACAACATAAGGAGATTAAGGGGATACAAATTGGAAAGGAAGAAGTCAAGCTTTCCCTATTTGCAGACGACATGATAGTATACTTGAGTGACCCCAAAGATTCCACCCAGGAACTGATAAAGCTTATAAACACCTTCAGCATCATAGCAGTATACAAGATCAACTCAAAAATATCAGTAGCCCTCCTATATAAAATGGACAAAGAAGATGAGAAGACAATTAGAGATACATCACCCTCTACAATAGCCACAAATGACATAAAATACCTTGGGGTAACACTAACCAAGCAAGTGAAGGACCTACATGACAAGAACTTTAAGTCCCTGAAGAAAGAAATTGAAGAAGATTCAGAAAATGGAAATATCTCCCATGCTCATGGATAGGCAGGGTTAACATAGTAAAAAATGGCAATCTTACCAAAAGCAATCTACAGATTCAATGCAGTCCCCATCAAAATACCAACACAATTCTGCACAGACCTGGAAAGAATAATATTCAACTTCATATGGAAAAACAAAAAACCCAGGATAGCCAAAAGAATTCTGTACAATAAAACAACCTCTGGAGGCATCACAATCCATGACTTCAAGCTCTACTATAGAGCTACAGTAATAAAAACAGCTTGGTATTGGCATAAAAACCGACATGTGGACCAATGGAATCGAATTGAAGACTCTGACATTAACCCACACACCTATGGACATATAATTTTTGACAAAGAAGCCAAAAGTGTACAATGGAAAAAAGGAAGCATCTTCAACAAATGGTGCTGGCATAACTGGATATGAACGAGTAGAAGGCTGCAAATAGATCCAATTCTGTCACCATGCACAAAACTTAAGTCCAAGTGGATCAAGGACCTCAACATAAATCCAGCTACTCTGAACCTGCTAGAAGAGAAAGTAGGAAGTAGTCTTGAACTCATTGGCATAGGAGATCACTTCCTAAATATAACACCAGTAGCACAGGCACTGAGACAAACAATCAATCAATGGGACCTCTTGAAACTGAGAAGCTTTTGTAGAGCAAAGGATACAGTCAACAAGGCAAAGTGACAGCCTACAGAATGGGAAAAGATCTTCACCAACCCCACATGTGACAGAGGACTGATATCCAGAATATATAAGGAACTCAAGAAATTAGACATCAAAACGACCAACAGTACAATTGAGAAATGGGCTTTAGAACTAAACAGAGAATTCTCAACAGAGGAAACTCAAATGGCTGAAAGACATTTAAGGAATTGCTCAACATCCCTAATCATCAGGGAAATGCAAATCAAACAACTCTGAGATACCACCTTACTCCTGTCAGAATGGCTAAGATCAAAAACACTGAAGACACTTTATGCTGGAGAGGATGTGGAACTAGGGGAACTCTCCTCCACTGCTGGTGGGAATGCAAGCTTGTACAACCACTTTGGAAATCAATATGGTGATTTCTTAGAAAATTGGGAATCAATCTCCCCCAAGATCTAGCTATACCACTCCTGGGCATATACCCAAGGACTCAATCATACCACAAGAGCACTTGCTCAGCTATGTTCATATCAGCATTGTTTGTAATAGCCAAAACCTGGAAACAACCTAGATGCCCTTCAACTGAAGAATGGATAAATAAATTGTGGCACATATACACAATGGAATACTACTCAGCAGAGAGAAACAATGACATCATGAGGTTTGTAGGCAAATGGATGGATCTAGAAAAAATCATCCTGAGTGAGGTAACCCAGACTCAGAAAGACAAATATGGTATGTTCTCACTCATAGGAAGATGCTAGATGTGGAACAAGGATGACTGGACTGCTACTCACATCATCAGTGAGGCTACCTGGAAAATGGGACCCCAAGAAAGACACGGAGAAATGGATAAGAGCTACATGAACAGCATGGACATGAGTGGAAGCAATGGATGGCAAGGGTCGAGGAAAAGAGAGCAGGAGATCCTAGCTGGATCAAGAAAAGATAGGGAGAGCAAAGAATAGGAGACCATGGTAAATGAAGACCACATGAGAAAAGAAAGAAACAAAGAGCTAAAGAGGACCACAGAAATCCACAAAGATACCCCCACAAAAGACTGCTGGCAATGGTTGAGAGACAGCCGGGACGGACCTACTCTGGTGATAAGATGGCCAAACACCCTAATAGTTGTGCCATAAACCCCATCCAAGGACTGAGGAATCTGGATGCAGACATCCACAGCTAGGCCCATGGGGGAGCACTGGGAGTCTAATTAGTGAGAAAGAGGAGGGTCTATATGAGCAAGAATTGTTGAAACCAAGGTTGGATAAAGCACAGGGACAAATAGCCAAATGAATGGAAACACATGAACTATGAACCAAAGGCTGAGGGGCCTCCAACTGGATCAGGCCCTCTGAATAGGTGAGACAGTTGATTGGCTTGATCTGTTTGGGAGGCATCTAGGCAGTGGTACCAGGTCCTGGGCTCGTTGCATGAGTTAGCTGTTTGAAACCTGGGACTAATCCAGGGACGCTTGGCTCAATCTGGGAGGAGGGGACTGGACCTGCCTGGACTGAGTCTATCAGGTCGATCCCAGTCCTCAGGGGAGACCTTGATCTGGAGGTGGTTGGAATGGGGGATTGGCTGGGGGAAAGGGGAGGTGGGCAGGAAGGGAGAGAATAAGGGAATCTGTGGATATTATGTAGAACTGAATAGTATTGTAAAATAAATAAAGAAAAAAAAGGAGATGGAAAAGAGAATCTCTGGTGTAGAGGATACAATAGAGGAAATAGATTTGCCAGTCAAAGAAAATACCAAAGCCAAAAAAGTCATAACACAAAATGTCCAGGAAATCTTGGACACCATGAAAAGGCCAAATCTAAGAATAATAGGGATAGAAGAAGGAGAATACCAACTCAAAGGCACAGAATATTCAACAAGATCATAAAAGAAAACTTTCCCAACTTAATGAAGGAAATACCTATGAAGATACAAGAAGCCTGTAGGACACCAAACAGATTTCACCTCCAAAAAAGATCCCCACACCACATAATAATTAAACAACTAAACCTACAGAATAAAGAAAGAATATTAAAAGCAGCAAAGGAAAAAGGCCAAATGACTTATAAAGGCAAACCCTTCAGAATACCACCCAATTTCTCAATGGAGAAATTGGAAAACAAGAAGGACATGGACAGATGTAATGCAGACACTAACACCATGAATGCCAGCCTAGACTAATATACCCAGCAAAACTTTCAATCACCATAGACAGAGTGAACAAGATATTCCAAGACAAAACCAAATTTAAACAATACCTATCCACAAATCCATCCCTACAGAAAGCACTAGAAGGAAAATTCCAACCTAAGGAAGTCAGATACACCCATGAAAACAAAGGCAATAGATAACCCCACAGCAGTAAATCCCAAAGAAGAGAAATACACACACACTACAACCAAAAGGTAACAGTAACTAACAATCACTGGTCATTAATATCCCTTAATATCAATGGACTTAATTCACCTAAAAAAGGCAAAGGCTAACAGAATGGATACGAAAACAGTACCCATCTTTCTGCTGCATACAAGAAACACACCTCAAATTCAAAGATAGACAATACCTCTGAATAAAAGGATAGGAAAAGTCTTACCAATCAAATGATCTTAATAAGAAAGCTGGTGTAGCTATCCTAATATCTAAAAAAATAGACTTCAAACTAAAATCAATCAAAAGAGATCAAGAAAGACATTACATACTCATAACAGGAAAGATCTATCAAGATGAAGTTTCAATTCTGAATATTTATGCCCTAAACACAAGGGCACCCACATATGAAAAAGAAACACTACAGCTTAAATCACACATCAACCCCCACACATTAATAGAGTGAGACTTCAACACCACACTCTCACCATTGTACAGATCTGCCAAATCAAAACTTAACAGAGAGACAAGGGCCGTAACTGATGTGATGACTCAAATGAACTTAATTGATATCTACAGAACATTGCACCCTAACACAAAAGAATATACTTTCTTCTCAGCACCCCATGGAACCTTCTCTAAAATTGACCACATACTCAGTCACAAAGCAAACCTCAACAGATACAAAAAATTGGAATATCCTCGTGAATTCTATCAGACCATCATGGTTTAAAGTTAGATTTCAACAACAAAAATTACAGAAGTCTACAATCTCATGGAAAATGAACAATGCTCAATTGAATCACCAAAGTGTCATGCAAGAAATAAAGAAAGAAATTAACGACTTCATAGAGATCAATGAAATCAAATATACTACATAACCAAACTTATGGGACACTTGAAAACAGTGCTAAGAGGATAATTCATAGCACTAAATGAACACATAAAGAAGTAGGAAAAATCTCAGAAGGTGAGGGGTGGGGGATGAGAACACAGGGAAATGGGAGGGTCAAGCTGGAACAGTGACAGAGTGGGAGGGCAGGGAGAAAGATACCATGATAGATGAGGACAACATGGCAATAGGAAGAAGCAGGGTGCTGGGGAGGGTCTCAGTAATCCACAAGGATCACACCACCTTGGTCTGCTGGCAGTAGTCTAGAGGGTTCCTGGACTGGTATACTCTGGTGACTGATCTAGTGAAAACCCTAGCTGTCATCATACAGCCTTTTTCCAGTGACTGACGGAGGAGGATGCAGAGATCCACGGCCAGGCACCAGGCTGAGCTCCAGGAATCCAATCCATGAGAGAGTAGAGGGATTCAGCAGGCAAGGGATGTTGAGATCATGATGAGAGGACATGCAGAGATATCAGGCCACACCAGTGGAATCCCATGAACATGGACTGGTGGCTGTGGAGCCCCCATGGGACTGGACTAGGCCCTCTGGACATGGAAGACTGTTGTTTGGCTCAAACTGTTTAGAGAGCACCCAGGTAGGGGATCGGGATCTGTCCCTGGTGCATAGGCAGGCTTCTGGGAATCTGGTGCCTATGGTGTGACATCTTGTACAGCCTTGGTGCAGTGGGAAGGGGCTTGGACCTACTTAGGTTCTGTATGCTAGGCTCTACTGGCTCCCCATGGGAGACCTTGATTTGGGGGGTATGGTGATGTGGAATGGCTTGGGAGAGAAGGCTGGGGGTTGGAAGGAGGGAGGACAGGGGATCTGTGGGTGATATGTGGAGTGAGTGGAAATTTTCTTAATAAAGAAAAAAAAAGACAAAAAAAAAAAAGAACTTAGAGAAATCTCACACTAGTGACTTAACAGCACAACTGAAAGCTCTAGAACAAGAAGAAGAAAACTCACCCAGGAGGAAGAGATGCCAGGAAATAATCAAAATGATAACTGAAATCAATAAAACAGAAACAAAGAGAACAATACAAAGAATCAACAAAACAAATAGTTCTTTGAGAAAATCATCAAGATAAACAAGCTCTTATCTAGACTAACCAAAGGCAGAGAGAGAGCATCCAAATTAGCAAAATAAGAAATGAAAAGACAGATATAACTACTGACAATGAGGAAATCCAAAGAATCATGAGGTCATACTTCCAAGACCTGTACTCAAAAAAATTAGAAAATCTAAAAGAAATGACAATTTTCTCGGTAGGTACCACATACCAAATTTAAATCAAGACCAGATGAACTATTTAAATAGACCAGTGACCCTTAAGGAAATATAAACAGTCATTAAAAGTCTCCTAATCAAAAAAAAGCCCAGAACCAGATGGTTTCAACACAGAATTCTACAAGATCTTCAAAGAAGAGTTAATACCAATACTCTTTAAATTGGTCCACACAATAGAAACAGAAGGAAAGTTACCAAACTCCTTCTATGAGGCTACAGTTACCATGATACCCAAACCACACAAAGATGCAACAAACAAAGAGAATTACAGACCAATCTCCCTCATGAACATTGATGCAAAAATACTCAATAAAAATTTTCAAACAGACTCCAAAAACACATCAAAACAATTATCCACCATGATCAAGTAAACTTCATCCCAGAGATGCAAGATTAGTTCAACATACAAAAGTCTGTCAATGTAATCCACCATATAAAAAAAATTGAAAGAAAACAATCACATGATCCTTTCATTAGATGCTGAAAAAGCCTTTAACAAAATCCAACACCCCTTCATGATAAAGGTCCTGGAGAGATCAGGAATACAGGAAAACATACCTAAACATAATAAAGGCAATTTACAGCAAGCCAACAGCCAACATCAAATTAAATAGAGAGAAAATCAAAGTGATTCCACTAAAATCAGGAACAAGACAAGGTTGTCTGCTCTCCCCATATTTATTCAATACAGTACTTGCAGTATGACCTAGAGCAATAAGACAACAAAAGGAAATCAAGGGCATACAAATTGGAAAGAAAAAAGTCAAACTTTCACTATTTTCAGATTACATGACAGTATATATAAGTGACCCCAAAAATTCTACCAGGGAACTCCTATAGCTGATAAACTCCTTCAGTAATGTGGCAGGATACAAGATTAGCTAAAAAAAATTAGTAGCCCTCCTATAAACAAATGACAAACAGGATGAGAAAGAAATCAGTGAACCATCACCCTTTACAATAGCCACAAATAATTTATAAATACCTTGGGGTAACTCTAACTAAACAAGGGAAGGACCTGTATGACAAGAACTTTACGTCTCTGAAGAAAGAAATGGAAGAAGATCTCAGAAAACGGAAAGATCTCCCATGCTCAGTAGTAACATAGTAAAAATGGCAATCTTCCCAAAAGCAATCTACAGATTCAATGCATCCCCATCAAAATCTCAACACAATTGTTCACAGACTTGGAAAAAAAATACTCAACTTCATATGAAAAAAACAAAAAACACAAGATAGCCAAAAGAATCTTGCACAATAAAACAACCCCTGGAGGCATCATGATCCCTGACTTTAAGCTCTACTATAAAGCTACAGTAATAAAAAGAGCTTGGTACTGGCATAAAAACTGACATGTAGACCAATGGAACCAAATTGAAGACCCTGACATTAACCCACATATGTAATTTTTGAAACCTAATTTTTGACAAAGAAGCCAAAACTGTACAATGGAAAAAAGAAAGCATCTTCAACAAATGCTGCAGGCATAACTGGATGTCAACATGTAGAAGGTTACAAATAGACCCATATCTGTCACTGTGCACAACACATAAGTCCAAGTGGATCAAAGACCTCAACATAAATCCAGTTACTCTGAACCTGATAGAAGAGAAAGTAGGAAGTAGTCTTGAATGCATTGGCACCAGAGATCACTTCCTAAATATAACACCAGTAGCACAGACATTGATAGCAACAATTAATCAATGGGACTTCTTAAAACTGAGAAGCTTTTGCAGGGCAAAGGACATGGTCAATAAGACAAAATGACAACCTACAGAATGGGAAAATATCTTCAACAACCTCACATCTGACAGTGAATTGATATCCAGAATATATAAAGAACTCAAGAAACTAGACACCAAAATACCTAACAGTCCAATTAAAAAGTGGGCTATAGTGTTAAAAAGAGAATTCTCAACAGAAGAAGCTCAAATGGCTGAAAGACATTTAAGGAACTGCTCAACATCCTTAGCCATCAGGGAAATGCAAATCAAAACAAGTCTGAGATACCATCTTACACCTATCAGAATGGCTAAGATCAAAACCACTGAAGAGAGCTTATGTTGGAGAGGATGTGGAGCAAGGGGAACTCTCCTCCACTGCTGGTGGCAATGCAAGCTTGTACAACCACTTTGGAAATCAGTATGGTGCTTTCACAGAAAATTGGGTCTCAATCTCCTTCAATACCCAGCTATACCACTCTTGGTCATATAATCAAGTAATGCTCAATCATACCACAAGGACACATGCAAAGCGATGTTCATAGCAGCATTATTTGTAATAGCCAAAACCTGGAAACAACTTAAATGCCCTTCAACTGAATAATGGATTAAGAAAATGTGGTGCATATCCACAATGGAGTACTACTCCACAGAGAAAAATAATGACATCATGAGGTTTGCAGGCAAATGGATGGAACCAGAAAATATCATCCTGAGTGAGGTAACCCAAACTCAGAAAGACAAACATGCTATGTCCTCACTCATAAGTGGATACTAGATGTAAAGCAAAGGATAACCAGACTGCAACTCACAACTCCAGGGAGGCTAGCTAGTAAAGATGACCCTAGGAAAGACACAATGATTGCCCAGTGATGGAGAAATTGATTAGATCTACATGAGCAAACTGGGGGTGAGAGGGGAATGAAGTGCAGGGTTGGGTGGGAGAGCTTAGGGGAGCGGGAGGTCCTAGTTGGATCAGGAACAGAATGGGAGAACAAGGATATAGATACCATGATAAATGAAGACCCCAGGGGAAGAGGAAGAATCAGAGTGCTAGAGAGGTCCCAGGAATCCACAAAGATGACTCCACTATAAACTACTGGCAATGGTGGAGAGGGTGCCTGAGCTGACCTACTGATGGAAGCAGATGTAGAGATACATGGCCAAACCCCAGGCAGAGCTCCAGGAGCTCAATCGATGAGAAAGAGGAGGGATCATACAAAAAAGAGACATTGAGACCATGATTGGAAAAAGTACAGAGACAACTGCCAAACTAGTGGAAACACATGAACTGTGATCAAATTGTTGAGGAACACCCATGGAACTGGACTAGGCCCTCTGGATAAGTGAGACAGTTGTTTAGCTTGAACTGTTTAGGGGGCCCCCAGGCAGTGAGTCTGGGACCTGTCCTTATTGCATGAGCTAGCTTTTTGGGACCTAGTGCCAAAGCTGAGACACTTTACTCAGCCTTGGTGCAGGGAGGAGTGGATTGGACCTGCCTCAACTGATGGTACCAGGCTCTACTGACTCCAGAGGAGACCTTGCCTTAGAGGAGGTGGAAATAGGGTGGGAGGAAGGCTGGGAGTGGGGGGAGGGAGGACAGTGGAATATGTGGTTGATATGTAAAACAACAGAAAATCTCTTAATTAAAAGAAAAGAAAAAATAAAATAAATAAATATTTAAAAAAAATAAAAATATCATGACTTAAGCATGATGGAAAGTAAGATAATTTACCTGAAGACAGTCATAGAATATTCCTTCTAGTTTAGCTATAGGTTGAGACTCTAGTAGTTGATAAATGATTTCATGGTAGGTGTGGGCAACAGCATACACAGCATTGTATAAATTGTAACCTTCTTCACTCAGGACCATGTCAAATCTGTGTTGTGAAAACCATTCCAATGTAGTGTTGAATGAACAATGATTCATTGAACTATAGTTGGTCTCAGAGACTGAACAATTATAATAATTCCACTTTGTTCTCATCTGAGAAATGTCTACTGGATATTTGGAAGTGTTCATTGTTTGCATAAAATTCCTAAATTTAGAAACCTTGCCATGGTGGTGTGCAAAAGCGACAGTCCCTTGGAAGGGGTCAAGGCTGAAATCTCTGTTACTTGTGGTGACATCCCATTGTGAGGTGGTGACCCAGATTCTCTTTATACCTAAACATCCCCATCTTCTGAAGCTGACCTCTAGGGTAGAGTTCATTTCACCATAAATAATAACAACCTTTGCTGATGATGTCATTATTTGTTTGTCATATATTCCAGCCCTTGCTGTATATAATTGCATGCTATCTGGAATCACATTCACAAAAGCTAAACAGACTCCATTTCTTTGAATTTCTTCTTTCAAATCTGAGAGAAACTGAATTCCCTGGTCATCATCTGAGACAACCAGCCCTACCCAGGTCCATGTAAAATAAAGCATCAAAGAGACCATGGCCTTCGGCAAACATATATCCTTGTGTGCTATCTGGTAGACATAGGGAAATAGGACATTATCACTCACGATAGGATGAAATGGTCCAAAGAAAATCTGAAGGATAAAGAACAAAGAAAGCAATAATATTGGATTATCATTCCAATGAAGGAAGTTCATTCATAGTTATGAGTTGTGTTACTCACCTTCCAGAACTCCTATAGAAGACAATAAAATTAACCTGTAAATATTGTGTTTTAGTTCTATTGGATTCTAGAATATTTATGACAAGTTTGAATGTTCAACAAAAGTTTTGCATTTTCCCCAAAATCATCTAATCTTGTAATACAAAGAAAGGTTGGTGACATACCAATATGTGATTTCTTAATTCTTTAGAATATATAGATCAGCACACACAAACTCATGCTGCCCATTCTCTGTAGAAACTTGGGATTGGCATAGACAAGCTGTTATCTCTACTTTTTACCACTCTGTCTCACCTTTGGATGTTTGATAAAGGTTGTCATTTTTATAGATGTACTCCATGATGGTCCTGTAAGCGATACATCACATGTAGATTTTCTACAGTCATAATTAGGAAGTTTTGAGACATTGTTTTGTGTTGAATGTATTTCATCGATTACTTTCAATGAATCAAAACACATGTCAGCATGGACGGAAAATATCAAAGACATGTTGGGTAAAATATATGGGTTCTTGTTGATCTCTTCAGTAGCAAAAATCAATACCAGAAAAAACTCAAATTTCCTTGTTGGTATTCTAAAAATGACATAAGAGCATCATAGAGGACATTATAAATATGAAATTTTCAAAGCCATTGAAGTAAACCTTTTTCTATGGCCCCTCTAAATGTCTGTATTAATTCTATATATCCTCATGTAAGGGCATAGAAAAAGTGATTTTAAAGATGAAAGCATTTCCAGCATTCATCTAAATAGAACATTCTGATGTAAGAGTTTTTCTCTATGTGAAAATACATAAAGGTCTTTTGTGATCCCTGAATGCCATCCATAAACTAGAATATAACCCTAGATAATAAGTGTGCTATATATTTGTTTTAGGATTGTCATTCCAGAGAAACATGAAAAAACCCATTTTATGAACCATGTATCTACAGGATTGCACTTTATCCTTTCATTTTTAAAGGGTAATTAATGAAGGATTAAAGTTTAACAGATTTTATTAACTAAAAATTTCATTTATGTATGTAAAGTGTCTTGACCATATTGAGTATATCAAAAGTCATACAATAGATCCTGGCCCCCAACACCATGTAGATATCTCCTGCTCCTCCCTAGCCTTATGCTGTTACTTAGAATTAAAAGAGATCAAGTGCATACAAATAAGAAAGGAAGATGTCAAACTATTGATATTTGCAGATGTTATTATAGTATACATAAGTGACCCCAAAATTCTATCAGAGAACTGCTACAGCCAATAAACATGACTACAAGATTAACTCAAAAATATCACACAGGTCCTCTTATATATGAATGATCAATGGGCTAAAAAAGCAATGAGGAAAGCAACCCCCTTCATAATAGCCACAAAAATTTAAAATTATGTTCACGTAATTCTAACCAAGCAAATGAAATTCCTGTATGGCAAAATCTTCAAGTCGTTGAAGAAAGGTAGTGAATGAAATATCAGAAGATGGAAAGATCTCCCATGCTCAGAGATTGGTAGCATTAAAATAGTAAATGTCGATCTTACCAAAAGCTATATATAGATTCAACACAATCACCATCACTTCCCCTAGGTAAGATAATGTAGACCCAGAAGATAAATATGATCCATACTCATTTATATGTGGATATTATTTGCTAAACAAATGATAACCCAGCTACAAACTGTAGATCCAGAGAAATTAGGTATAGGAGACATGATGGAGAACATGTGGATTGCAATAGGAGGGAGAAATAGAATACATAATAGGGGTGGACTCGGCATTTGCACACAGGATACTCCTAGAAATTAAGCTTTTTATAGAAATAACCCAAACAGGAGACCTCAACCTTCAACAGAAGATGTGGCAAAGATCAATGTTGGACCAATGAATGCAGATCAACAAAAGATACAGAAATACATGCTCTTCCATAGATGTAGATCTTCATCAGCCACTGAGTTCATGATTTAAAAAAAATGAGCTTCTGACATGTCAGACCTGAATTTCATGCTCACATGGAATTGGAAGGATTCCTAATTATCTGTTTGAATTTAAAGGAAGAGCCTTATTATATAGTAGTGCTTTTTCTTTCTCTCAGTTTTTCTTTCTCTCAGTTACACCATTTGAATAACTTAAAACTAATTCATCTTCTGAAAACAACATCATCTACTTCAATCTTGAGGCTCTTCATTTTATTTTCTAAAGATTTATTATTTTATTTTTAATTATGTGTATGTGTGCATTAGTGTGGGGGTATGGGCATATGAGTACAATTTCTCAGGAAAGCTAGAGACACTGGATCTCCTGAAGTAGGAGTCACAGGCAGTTGTGAGCCACCCATCATGGGTGCTCAGACCCAAACTTGGGTCTTTTGAAAGCACTACACATTCCCAACCTCTCTCTCCATCTCTCCATCCCAAGAGGGTCTTTACTTTAAAATACCACATTTTGACTCAGCTACTGAGATGATTCAGATGAGGCCTTTCTCTGTCAGTGGCTTTGTTCAAAACTTAAGGAAATCTGTGCCTTTCCTGGTGCTGCACTCTGGCTCCTTTGCCAGCCAGTCACTCTGACCCTGCCATGATTGCATTGTTCATGTTCTCAGTCATTTCTGTTACCCCTCATGCAAAGAATTCAGTCATGGTATTGAATTGTGAGGCCATTGTTTCTCTGTAGCTACCAGCTAGTGACTAAGGAAGGAAAAGCTGGAGTGAAATGGTAAAAGAAATGGCACCTATTACTTTGTGCATCCCTTAGGTTAGGACAGAACAAAAAGAAGCAGAGCAAGTGAAAGTAAAACTGGCATCAGTGAGAGGCTTGAAGTCTTCCAAATTGGCAAATTAATGTACATGAATAATTGTGCAAGGTTGAAACAATTATTTCTGTAACTGGGCCTTTATTTCATGAAATGACTGAAAGGATTGCATTTCAGACAGGGGTTAGGTTGAGTCTTCATATAGCAGTATTTATAACATATCACAGCCTGTGTAACCCCTAGTCCTAATTAAGTGACACTCCCACAAAAGAGGATGAGCTTGAAATTGTGAGCTGGCTCTATATAAACATGCCCATGAGGGCACATCTAATAAGCCTGCACATAATGGGTATCCAAATCAGATATGCACTCCTCTTGATATTTCCCTTGAAAAACAGAAATATGTGAAGTTGGACTGCAGTCTGAGAGTAGCAACAAGTAGACTAACCTACACAGAAATTTGTCAAGTTCCTTTGTAAACACATGCATAAAGTTTTCAAAGTGCACTGGTGCCCAGCAGATTGTTTGGGGTATAACTGCTGCTCTTAAAAAATAATCAGTAGGGTCATGGGTTAAGAGAACAAGCTGCTCTTCTAGAGGACCTGTGGTCAATTCTTTTGTTTTGGTTTGAGTTGTTTGTTTGTTTGTTTGTTTGTTTGTTTGTTTTTAGAGACAGCATTTCTCTATGTAGTTTTCGTGCCTGTCCTGGATCTCACTCTGTAGACCAGGCCAGCCTCAAACTCACAGAAATCCACCTGGTTCTGCCTCCTGGGTGCTGGGATTAAAGGTGTGCTCCATTGCCACCTGGCCTGTGTTCAATTCTTAGCACTCACATAGCAGCTCACAACTGTCTGTAACTCCAGTTCCTGGACCTACGTAGACACCAGTCATGCATGTGGTGCACATACAGAGATACAGAAAAAACACCATACAGCTAATAAAAATGTTATTTTTAAAAAAGAAAGAAAATAAGCCAATAAATACATTATACCCTCTTATTGGAAGTTTAAATTAAAATATGTAACCAAGTTGTTTTTTTTAACTGGTGAGTACTGTGTAGTTCTAGACAACCATTAGGCTGAGACAAGTAAGTTAAATATTGCCAGAAGTGTGTTGTACATCACATGTCACATTTCTTTGTTTTCTGTCAGAGGTGCAGGGTTGTTTACCATAGAGTCTTGGACATGCTGGGTAAGTGCTCCAGTTCTTGTCTTCATCTCCAGCCAGAAAACTTCAATAGGATAGAAAATCTTACTGCTGTTTGATGGTCCCAAATAATCTTAGAGAGCAAAGCCACTGCCCAGATGGACAGAGCTAAGAATGAGCTACACAGAAGCAGACTGTCCTCTGATCACATCAGTGGCTTTGGAGATTCCACTAACAGACTTGCTCTGCTGTGGACAAATTTCACAGAGAGCATATTCCTTGATGTAGTTTTTCTGTTAACACAAAGGAGCAGGAAGAAGTCCGAGTTGAGATACCTCAGGAGAGAAAAGTATGTGAAAACTGCCAGCCAGTGAGTGTGATTTTGCCTTTAAAGCAAGTGAGCAAGTTTAAAAATTATGAAAGAAACACCACCTATTAGTCTTGTGTTAAACAAAAAAAAAAAAATTAAAGCCATTCAGATGTGACTGGAGTCCCAGACATTTCCACAGCACCTCTGAGAACTGGTAAGTGGATCAGCTCTGTCCCACATGCTCTGTAGTCTTTGCCAGAGCCTATGGATTGTTCATCTGTGCCTTCAGGAGACAGGATCGCATGAACTCTCTGCTGTCAGCTAATTTCAGATGTGGCTTCTTGCCAGGACTAAAACCTTTATAAACTCAAAACTATCATGAAACTATCACAGCCAATGGAAGCTCTATTTTTCTTTAATAACATCATCACACTTCAAAGTGTGTTAAGTTGTTAGTTCTTAAAAGGATTCTGCATATATGTTCACATATGCATTCAGATACAACCAACAATCTTTAAAACTGTATGTATTAATTCATTAAATGACTTACACTGCCAAGCTAATAAAATGAGATCATGCAAATTTATGTTTTCATGAAGCCTTTATTCCTCCAAATACCAAAATGTTTACATTAAAAGTTTTTGGTGTCATGATTTTACATGAAATGGAACTCTTATCTTAACTTTGGCCTTGTGAGTAGATTTCTAGCATGGCTGTTATAGTAGTTTAAGTTTGGGCTGAGTTTTCAGGTTCTTGGCCTCCTCAAGGATCTGTAATAAAGGCTCAAACACTGTAAACATACCAAGGAAATTTACTTTAAACAGAAGACTGATTAGAAAAGAGGCCACATGGAATAACATAGCCCAGGGCTCCAGGTTGTTGTTGGGGCTTCTTTTCATGGGTTCTCAGGAGGAGTTTGCTTAGGAGGGATGTAGTTTGTATGGTTCTCTATTTTGACTGGCAGACTAAAGTATATAACTACTTCTGTACTGTGCCTGTCCCCAAACTGTATCTGATTTTAATCATATACACACTGAATGCTCTGTAGTCATAAGACGGTTAGTCTTAATAGGGGATTATCCATGAAAGTTCACTTGGAGGACAGTTGCTTTTATTATGCACTCAAAACTACTTCAGTCAAGATTGGCTTTGTTGCAGAGTAGAGACCAAAAGACCACTCACAGTGACCAAAGTGAAAATTGAGACTGTGCATTAACCCAGCTGGCAACTGCCTGGAAAGCAGCACTGAATGCATTTTACAAGGCAGTTTTAAAGGTAAAGAGCACAGGAAATCTACATCCTGGTTGGCAGGGTGAAGTAAAGTAAGCATGCAGTTTATCAGAAGCCAAAATTATGTAGTTAGCTGGCATATTTGGACCCAAGTTTTTAACACAGGGTTCAGTACTTTTTCATGAGACTTCATAACAGGAGTAGAAAAGGTATACTTAGTCTTAGGGTTTTTATTGCTGTGAAGAGATACCATGGCCACAGCAAATCTTACAAAGTAAAAACATTTAATTGTAGTGGCTCACTTATATTTCAAAGGTTCAGTACATTATTATCATGGTGGGACATGGCGGCCTGCAGGCAGACATGGCTAGAGAGGTAATTGTGAGTCTTGCACATCTTGCAGGCAACAGGGAGTTGTTTGACTTACTGGGTGGTATCTTGAGCATATATGAGACCTCAATGCCCACCAACAGAGTAACATACTTCCTCCAGCAATACCACACCTACTCTAACAAAACTATACCTCCTAATAGTGCCACTCCCTTTGGGGGCCATTTTCTTTCAAATCACTCAGTGGAAGGGAGTTAAAGGGGGTGTCAGTTTCAGATTAAAACAAAGGTTGACCCAGTTGAGACCAGATGGAGGGAACATTGCTCTGTCACAGGCCTTCCTACTTTTATACCTAAATATAACCAGAATATGATTTAATAGAATGTTTAATTCTGATGGTTGTTAAGGGGAAGACAAATGTATTCTATTGTTTAGAGTGGAGTGTGTGCACAGTACATACAGGCTCTCAGATGACCAAGTGCACTATTAGAAGAGGGGTCTGCACAGCTCAAACTAAAGTCCTTGGTTGCTTGGTGTGGGAGCCTACAGTTACTCAGTTTTCCATGGTGACTCAGTTTGAATCTGAAGTCCATGCTGACCCAAAAGAGTTGCCCTTGTCTCTTAAGAAGCTGTGGGAAAGGGCCAATAAATCACCTGGCAAAGTACCCATTATCTAGCTAATGCAGGCTGTTGATACTAGCAAGAGGCACATGATAGAAAGAAAGGTATGTATCCCTTAATTCAAGGACAGAGTAGGAATGAGGTTATTTTCTTATGGTAGTGCTTGGCTGCTTATGCTGTGTAAAGTGCTTGCTTCTGCCTTTAGTTTGTATATAAGCAAGTGAAGCAATAAACCTGGGGTTACTTGGTATTGACTGACAGTACACTTGACTCTGAAAGAAAAAACAAAGAACCTGTACTTCTCAAAATTAGAAAATCTAAAAGAAATGAATAATTTCTGTGATAGATACCACTTACCAAAGTTCAGTTATTACAGATAAATTTCATCAGATTTTCAAAGACAAAATTTATTTACTCAAATTATTTCACAAAACAGAAACAGAAATAAACAAAAAAAACATTGCCAAACTCATTTTAGGGAGCCACGGTCACTTGGATACCCAAAACAAAAATGAATTCCACAAAGAGAATTACAGACCAATTTCCCTCATGAACATAGATGTGAAAATGGTCAATAAAGTACTCATAAACCAAATCCAAGAATACATAAAAATATCATCCAGCATGATCAAGTAAGTTTCATCCCAGAAATGCAGGGATGGTTCAACCTAGGAAAATCTGTCAGCATAAACCACCATATAATCAAACTGAAAGCAGAAACCCACGTGATCATCCCATTGGATGCTGAAAAAGACTTAGACAAAATCCAATACCTCTTCATGATAAGTCTTGGAGAAATCAGAGATACAAGGACAGACTGAACATAATGAAGGCAATTTGCAGTAGTCTTTAGCCAACATCAAATTAAATGGAGAGAAACTCAAAGCAATTCTGTGAAAATCAGGAATAAGACAAGGCTTTCCACTTACTCTCTCCATATCTATTCAATACAGAAATTGAAATTTTAGCAGAGTAATAAATCATCTGAATTAGATCAATGAATGCAAATCAGAAAGGAAGCAATCAAAGTATTGCTATTTTCAAATGATGTGATACTATACATGAGCAAATAAAAAAATTACCAGGAAACTCATATTGCTGAAAGACACCCTCAACAAAGTGGCTGGATATAAGATTAACTTCAAATAATTAGTAGCTTTCCTGCATACAAATGATAAATAGACTGAGAAAGGAGTTGGGGGAAACAACAACATTCAAAGTAGCCAAAAACAATATAAAATACATAGATGCAACACTAACCAAGCAAGTGAAATTCTTATTTGACAAAAACTTTAAGTCTTTGAAGAAAGAAATTGAAGAAGATATCAATGGAAAGATTGCCCATGTTCATATATCAGTAGAATTAAAAATGGCCATCCTACCAAAAGATGTATACCAGACTCAATGCAACTCCATCAAAATTTAAACATAATTTTTTAAAGATCTTGAAATGACAATATTCAATTTCATATGGAAAAGCCAAAAACCAAGAAACTGAAAAAAAGAGAAATTAGGGTATAGCCTTGAATGCATTGGAGCAAGAGACACTATCCTAAACAGAATACCCATAGCACAGTAACTAATATTAACAATTAATAAATGTGACCTCATGAAAGTGAATAGCTTCTGTAAGACAAAGGACTAAGAACACCATCAATAAGACACAACAGAAGCCTAAAGAATGGGAAAGATTTTCAGCAACTCCACCTTGAATCATGGACTAATAATAAATTAAGAAGTCAAATAACTAGATACAAACAAAACTGTTGATGAATTTCTAAAATGGTCTTATTAAATGAAAAACATGGAGCCAAATATAGGGGTGAAATCCTTAGATCAGAGAAATAGGGAAAGCCAACAGCCAACCTTACCTCACCAATTTTGCAGCTTCCAAATGCGAGTTACTTCCTGCCTACCCACACTTTTATTGCCTTGCTGTTCTGCCCTCTCATTGGCTCTCTTAGCCCAACTACCTCACTTCCTCTTCCTACACAGCTCTGTCACTTTCTGTCTATCAGTACAGACCTCCAGGTCTCTATGGTTGATACTGGGATTAAAGGCATGTGTCACCACACTTGACTCTGTTCCCTAGTGTGGCCTTGAACACATAGAGCCCCTGCCTGCTAAATGACAGGATTAAGGGAGTGTGCTACTACTGCACAACTTCTTTGTTTACTTAAAATGGCTTGCTCTTTCCTCTGATCTCCAGGTAAACTTTATTAAAACACAAGTAAAATATCACCACATTTCAGCACCAATAAAATATCACCACAAAAAAACAAATAATTCGATTTAAAATTGGGGTACAGAGCTAAACAGAAAATTCTCATCAAATGAATCTCAAATGGCTGACAGACATTTAAAAAAATGTTCAACATCCTTAATCAACAGGAAGTACAAATCAAAACTATTGTGAGATTCTATATTACACCTGTCAGAATGTAAGACCAATTACACAAATTGGAGCTCATGCTGAAGAGGATGTAGAGCAAGAGAAGAATTCACTGATAAAAGTTTAAACTTGTACAGCCACCTTGGAAATCAATATAGCTGTTTCTTAGAAAACTGAGAATCAATCTACCTCAAAATTCAACAATACCACTCTTGGACATATACTCAACAGATGCCCTCATCCTACACAAGGACATTTACTCAACTATGTTCATAGTCAGAGTTTTCATAGCCGCCAGAAACGGTAAATGACACAGGTGGCCATCAAGAGGAGAGTGGATAAAGAAAATGTGGTATATTTACCCAATGAATTATTACTAGGTGCTAAAGAAAATAGCATCATGAACATTACAGGCTAATGAATGGAAGTAGACAAAACTTGCCACGAGACCATCCAGAACAACAGAGTATGTTCTTATGTATATGTGGATATTAGCAGCTAAGTAAAGGATAATTATACTACAATCCAAAGACCCAAAAAGGCTAAATGAGCAGAAGGGTTCTAGGGGATCATATGAATCTCCCTATGAAGGGGAAATTGAATAGATTTTGCAGGTGGACTTGGAGTGGGTGGAGATGTGAACAGGAGGGATCAGGTGAGGGACAAATGAATGGAGGGAGAGAGTACAGAAAAAGACAACTGGAATATTGAGCATTTAGGGGGCTGTGAGGAAACCTAGAGCACTAGAAACATCCTGGATCCTGTGAGGGTGACCCTAGCAAGAAATCCTAGTAATGGAGGATATGGATCCTGAACACACCATCTTCTGTAACTAAGCTAGACTCTTAGGAGTAGGACTGAAACACCAACCCACACACAAAAACTTAAGCCTACACCTGTGCTACCTGCAAGATTAGTTGTTGCAATGGCAATCCAGATCTTCTAAGAGGGACTAACCAATGATTGGTCTATGGTGAGGCCCTAGCCATGAGAGATAACCCATGATAGATACTTCCTAGATGGCCAGGAACTGCAAGATGGGTGGCTCAGAAACATAGAGTAAAACTGAACATGACTGACAGAAAGAAAGAAAGAACAAACAAAAGAAGAAAGAAATCTAAAAGGAAGGATATCAATGAAATGATTTCTAATGTCATTCTGCTATACCAATAGAACAGTGTAGCTCAAACATCATTAGAGAGACTATCTCCTGCACCTGATGGGATAAGATGCAGATACCCACACCTAAAAAATAGGCAGAGTTAGTGAACCCTGAAAAAGAGGGGGAGAAAGGATGTAGGACACAGAGTGGTCAAGGACACCAGGAGAATACAGCTCACAGAATCAACTAAGAAGGGCTCATAGGGGTCACATAAACTGAAGTGAAAATCACAGTGTCTGGAGGGTCTGTGCTAGGTCCTATGCACATGTTATGATTGTTTAGCTTTGAGTTTTTGTGAGACATTTAACAGTGAGAGTAAGGGTATGTCTGACTTTACTGCCTGCTTCTGGGACCCTTTTCCTCTTACTAGTTTGCTTTGTCCTCCTTAATATGTGTGTTTGTGCCTAGTCTTATATTACATTTTGTCCACTAAGTAAATATGATAATTAAGTGTTCATCAAATGTTTTGTTTCATTGGTAGAGATGGAAAGGTTAATTATGCTTATCATTATACACTATCTATATGCAAATAATTATGTGAAAGATCTAAATGCTATATTATGTGTGTATATATTTGCTTAAATGCATTTTGTAATAAAGTATAGGCCATGGTAATAACTTTTTAAAAGTGTCACTAATGAGAATTTCCATTATGAGGCAGAATATCAAAGATGAGCCAACAGAAATGCAAACCCTGGTGACCTGACACTGAAAAACAATAATGTGAAGCAACCATCAGAATCAAAGTGTGCACAGTACACTAAGGTAACAGTTACAATAGATTCTTTTAAATCCCCATGAGAAAGCACAGAGAACCTCAGTAAGTGGATAAAAAGGTCCAGACACAGTATACAGCAGCAAAGTCGAGGAATATCAATACTGTGTCCCTTCTATTCTATCTCTGCTCTGCATCTACCAGTGTTAACATCTGACACATAGGATCTGAAAACCTCATAGACAAATTGCATCTACTTTTCCAGTAAGAATATATTAGTTCTCCTATAATTCTCTTAATGTTGTATTTGTTCACTAATTAAAAGGAATATTGATCACCTATCTGATATTAATCATACCCCAAAACTTGTGTGAAAGTGAAGCAAAATAAGATTATGTTGACATAGCATCTGACAGGTTTTTTTTTCATACTCATTTTCATCTCAAGAATGACATTAGGGACTAGTACAGAGATTACTTTTATTTTTATATATTGCATATATGTATATATATTGTAACATATATATGTATACTCACAAATATGTATGTAATATTTGATATTGTAATCACACATACTAGTCATACACCTCTATTTCTACGTATGAACATGAGCCTTATGGTTAGAGATCAAAATTAAGTAACCTCTTTATGATGACTTTAGTTATACTTGCTGATGTAGGAATCCTTGGCACACACTTGAAGAGGCACTGTAACACAGTCTCTTCATGCCAAACTCATGTCAGTGGTTTGTATTTGTGTTTTCATGTCAGATCATGAGACCCTGTGCAATGACAACTTTCAACACAAGGAGATGCATGAGGAGACAAGAAAAAGAAACCTGTCTCTCTCACCTTCTAGATTAGTGAACTGGAATCTAAGAAAACCACAGTACAATAAAATACATTAGAAAATACCAAAATAATGATCAATAAAGGAGAAATTTTTCTATAGTTCAAATGTTACAGAGGGAAATACAGGATAGAAACTCATCAAGTTTTTCTACATAGGCACAGACTTCTAATTCATGACATTTATGTGGGAAATGACTTACCTTAAATTGATTAGAATATTAGAAAAAGCTTCCTCTATAGATTCTGGAGACAGGAAAAGTAAAAACTCACAGTCATTCCTCAAATCTCCATCATCCTTTTCATTGTTCTTTATTCTCCAAAAGCAGTTGGTTTCCATAAAACTGCACAAGATGAGAAAAAACTTCGGGAGCAAGAGGGAAATAATAAGAACACACAGCTTCCCCATGTCTCCCAGATCTAAGACTGAGCAGAGGTGAAACCTGTTTCTCATGCAGACAAACATCACATATGAAATTAAATATATGTGCCTGATTTATTGCTTTTGCTGAATGGGAGCATGTGTATATACCCCAGATCCCATGTGCCCATCTGTGTCATGATTCTTGGATACATCTGGAAATTTCTGGTCTAAGGATCTGCATCTGAGGTCTGCAACCTTTTCATCAACACTGGTAGGAAAACTTGTTGTGAGAATCATATTCTGCAGCCTCAGGTGCCATGATTTCATTCATGCCCATAGTGTAAATGCCCCAGGGACAATCTCCTGCTGAGAAGCTTGGGCCTCATCCTGTTTCAACAACCATGTGCATGAACACCATTGGAGATCATTTCAGTGGATTTCATCAGTATTTCCATATTAGTGAGAGATGAGATTATCACAAAGGGCCTATGTCATTTAGAGCTTGATCTGAATCATGGGACAACATGTACGTTTTTGATCATGATAGGAAAGGACAGTATCACATACAACATTCAGCCAGCAGCAAAGCACTTTCTGTGTTGTTCATGTGCTAATGTATGCTAGTCACACATGCAGAATCTCCTGAAAATACTTGTTTCCTGCCTTCTAGATAACCTGTCAACCTGCCAAATTGCCTGGTATTGACCAGGAAATTAATAAATTATTGTGACTCAACACCCACTCAGTCAGTCCAATATTCTTACCAATGCAGATGTTTACACTCAAAACAAGTTCTAAAACATGATCTCCTTGTCTGCTATTCAGTTCTCATATTTAGTGTCTTGTAATGAAACATGTCTCCACTCAGAACTGTGGTTTCTTCCACACTTGCTCCTATTGCTGGGCATCACATCTAATTTTCAGATGCAGTCTCTTCCTTTAAGACTTTGTCCATATGTAGAACCTTTGTTTTGTTGGAATGCAGGATATACATTGCCTGATAGAGATCTCATGAATGAGTGTGGCTTAGGTTCTTTCATGTATTATTATGTATGACAGAGAGAATATATTTAGACAGTATATCAAAATAGTGACTGCCACATTTATTTATGGAAAAATATATCTTGTATGATTTTAGTTTCTCTAATGATGTTATTTGTGTGATTTCCATATCCTGTCTCCCCTGGATTATGTGTCGATTAATATGGATATGTCTTAGGATGTTGAGTTACACATGTTGGCTCCATTCCCACAAGTAGTTGAGAGAGATCACTTAGTTTGAATTGTAATTTTTGATCCAACCTTACACTTATTTCCATAGTGGCCACAGTAGATAGATTCTATTACCACTACAAAAGGAGGGAATTCTTGCATCATCACCTACTTTGTTGAAATTATTTTTTAAATGTTTGCTGTCTTCAATAGGTTGGGATGGAATCTCATGTGGATTAGCTTGTGCTTTCTCTGTCAGTATAAAATTGATCTCTTTTCATAAACTGTTCAAATAATTATTATTTTTAATATCTTCTGCTCAACCTCTTCTCAGACTTGGGTGGACTGAGCATTTGGATGTTTGAGATTTTTCTTACTCTGTGTATTATGGATATTAATTCCAGATGAAATGAAGTGGGAGCATTTCCCCCATCTAGATGCTGTTTCTCCATGGTGCCCTGACTGTGCAGAGACTTTGTGACTGCAGCATCCCATGCAGCAGCTCTGAATCACACTTCTGAGCCATCGACAACCATCCAGAATGATATTGCCTGCATGTGCACATCAGAACAGGATTCACATAATATATTGAAGCTGTTTCAGAACTGCAGGTCAGAAACCAAATTCCAATTTTTTCCATAGAATGAGTCCCATATTGTTTTGAAGCACAGGGATTTAACTTGTACTTTATTTTTCTGTCTTGATGCTTAATTATTCAAGTCATATGGTGAATATGTGACAAGTATGTAGAACTGACATTCTAGTTCTTGAAAGGAGGAATGAAGACATAGCAATCAAGGATCTGAGCAGGAAAGATGACTGATCCAAATATGGGGCTGGCACCATTCCTGGATGACAAGGTCATTCTTTAATGACAGCAACCTGAGAATGAAGGTTCAGAGGATCAGAGATAAAGATTGTTATATCAGGAGGTCCTGAATACTCCATTTCTTATGCCAAGCAAGATTGTTATGAAGTACAATTTCTCATTTGCTATCTTCAAATGAGATAAAGTTAGCAGAAACTACCACACAATGGAACTAAGTTAACTGGAGCAACTAAACAATGCTGCACAAAAGGAACAGAGGATGTCTAATGACAATTACAAACCAAGTACACAGTGGACTTGAGTGAGAATAACAACCATTTTCCTGTACAATGAGATATGTTGGCTCTCCAGAAAATGCATCAACTCATTGGATGCACTGGTTCCAGCCCCAGACTGGCATTGCCATGTCTGCTCCTGGGCAAAGACACAGAATTAATGTTCTCTCAGTCTTCTCTAGGGGATCAGAGAAAGTCTTGAATAGGTATGGCTCCCAACAGGTTTTTGTCTCTAACAGCATCAATAGAAGAATGTTGACTGAACACTCTCTGTTTCCTGACTGCATACCAAGTGACCAACATCATTCCTCACCATAATGTCCTGTATCCATTTGAATTTTAAACCTCAATCCACCACAACTCCTTTTAATTGTTTATTGTCACAGGAACTCAAAAACAGTTAGTAATGTGCTTGCATGTCTTTCTGAAGAATTGTTTGAAAAGCTCTTACCTTTTTTTCGATAGTGACAAAAACTATTTTAATCCTTATATCTAAAATGTTTCAAGCAAACAGATACACTGATCTTAATCATAATTTTAATTCTATCAGGAAACATTATTCTCATTGTCCGGATAATTTTAAAGAACATTTTCTTTGTGTTTTTTAATCATTCTATGCTGACTTAATTTTTCATAGCGAATCTACCCATATCTGTTATATGGGCTCATTTGTCTAGATCTATGAGTTCACAATGAGGGAATGGAGAGGAAATTCTCAACATTACTCAGGTTACCATCAATATCACTGCCTGCTGGCAGGATGTACTTTAAGGTGCTGTTGTTGATGATGTGCTGCAATATGACAGTGATCATATGATATTCAAGTCCCTGTGGAAAAATACATTGACATTTAACACAGCAAACACTATTTGTGGTGTTTTTTTAAAGTAGGTTTTCTATTTTGAACCTGAATAGTTTTATGTAGAGTTAGGGTTAGATTGAAATTAGAAAAACTCCAATATGAAACTTTAAATGACAGAAACAGGAAGAGTTGTAGAATAAAATGTATGTAGTCACAAGGTGATTCAATTTGTCATAGAACAGAAGGGAAAGTTACTGACTTCACTAAGCTTAATTCTTTCAAATACACATGTCTGTGTGTCACTACTTTGTATTTGATAATTGACTTTCTGGATTGTTTAAACTCTATTTCTAAATATTTCTGGAAACTTGACTTTTTCTTTATAGATTCATTTCCCCAAATTTAAAACTAATACTGTTCTATTTATTTTATGAGATTTATCCCTGTCTATTATGGACATGCTTGATTTGGAACAGCACTAGGTTTGGTTTGCCTCCAGTGGGTAACCATTAGTTTTCATTTGGCTACATTATGTTTATTGGAAACATAGTATTCTTTTACAATTGTTTTAGAAAAGCAAAGTATTGTATGCTATTCAAAATGTAAAGAAAATGTTTACCTGCCTAAAATGTTTAATATAAGCTCTGGGTCTCTATGATTTGTCTCAAAATCAGCTTTGAACTGTGTGTATATGTGAGTGAATAAGTGATTTTGTGTGTGTATGTGTGTGTGTGAATGTGTGTCTAAATGCAGATATGTATATAAATTAGATTTAATATTAATTTTGATTTAGTGATGATTCAGTTATAATTTCAGATACCCATGACAATTCAATTTGAGAAGGGATAGTCTAATTTTTTAAAAAGTGGTAATGCTTTCTGTTTATGAAATTTTATGCCCAATACATTTTGACCACTGGCGTGAAAGTACATCACACCTAGAACAGAAGTTGGTATTACTCTCACAGAGTTAGGAACAGGAGTAGTTTTGTGGGAATTCACCCCTAGTGAATACAGTAATAAATATCTGCTACTTATGATCTAGTCTGTTTGTATGGTTGTGATAAAGACATTCATACAAAGCAACTTGAGAACAAAGAGTTTACTTTGATTATGCCTCCATGTCACAGTTCATCATAGAGGGAAGTAGGGTAGGAACACAAGCAGGAACTGGATGCAAAAATTAAGGTGGATGTCACAGAGTAAGGCTAATTACTGGCTTGGTTTCCATAGCTTACCGGAGTGGTTTCTAGTACCAAAGTACAGGGGTGGTGCTACCACAGTGACCTGGACCTTCTTACATTTATTAAAATCAAGAAAATTCCTCAAGATTTTGCCAAGATAAATACAAGGATACAATTGTTCAAATTTAGTTCTTCTTGCCAGATGACCCTAGCTTATGTTAAGTTGACAGATAACTAACCAGGACAAGTCACAAAACATGATAACTTCTGTGTTCAGTGTCCTTATACAATAGTAAGTTGGCACTAAATATTCTATATATCAGTGTTTTGATGAGATATACATTAAGTGATTGATATTTGTTCCTTAAGAACAGAGAAATTATGATGATGTTAGAAAGGAAAAATGGAAATAAATGTTCTAATCTAATCAAAAGTAAAGAAGCAAACATGGAAAATGTGATACCTTATTTTGAAAATTAAGATCAGCAAAAGGCTAACAGCATATGGAAAATAGACTAAAAAATTAGGAAATACATGTCAGACACCAATGACAGTGGAGTTCATAGGACATAAGGGAGAGGCTATTGCTGCTGTTTTATTATGTTGACATAATAAAAACTATCTTTTAAATATTTATCTCAGAGGACCCTGTGATACTAGTAAAAGCCAATGACATAAGCCCACCCTGCACAGATTGGCATGAGCACAGATTGGACCAAGAGTCCAGATTAGACCAATAGCTCCCATTAGATCAAGAAAATCAATCGGACCAAAAGAGAATCCCTCAGATACAGACAGCACTTGCATGGAATGGAGGAAGAGATGGGTAAATGCCAGTGAAAAGATAGAGTCGACAACATAAAAACCAACATGGCACCATCAGAACCTAGTGGTGCTACATTAGCAAGACCTGAACATCCTAAAGCAGAAGAAGTAGAAGAAATAGACATTAAAAATGACTTTCAGAAGATGATAGAGGCCTTTAGAGAGGAAATGAAAACTAATCTTAGGGAATTCAAAGAAAAGACAAACAAAAAATTGGAAGAAATCAGTAAATCCCTTAAAGAAAGTGAAGAAAAAGCAATTAGACAGGTGAACAAAAAAGTCCAAGATTTGAAAACTGAAACAAAGGCAATAAAGAAGACACAAACTGAGGCAAGGCTGGAAATGGAAAATCTGAGGAAATGAACAGGAAGTACAGATACAAGCATAACCAACAGAATGCAAGAGATGGAAGAGAGAATCTCTGGCATTAAAGATACAATAGAGGAAATAGATTCATCAGTCCAAGAAAACACTAAAGCCAAAAAAGTTGTAACGCAAAATATGGTGATATTTTATTTGTACTGAAATGTGATTTTATTTGTATGTTAATAAATAAAGTTGCCTGGGGGTCAGAGCTGATAGCAAGCCATAGCAGAAGTGTAGCAGTGGTAGCATACACCCTTAATCCCAATCACATGACAGGCAGATCTCTGTGTGTTCAAGGATACCACCAGCGTGGAGACACACGCCTTTAATCTCAATACCAACCATAGAAGACCTAGAGGTCTGTATAGATGAGCAGTGATGAGGAGGTCATGTGGTTGGGTTTATAACCAATGAGAAAGCAGAACTGAAAGTTTATAAACAGGAAGTAGTGCTCTTGCTGAGAGGAAGAACAGCAGTGGCAGTGAAGGTTGAGCTCAGCTCTCAGCTACTGCTCTGACCTCTTGGGCTTTTAACCCTGCAATTGGCTCTGTGTTTCTTATTTAATAAGACTGTTCATCTACAACAAAACATCCTGGAAATTTGGGATACCATGAAAAGACCAAACCTAAGAATAATAGGGATAGAAGAAAAAGAAGACTAACAACTCAAAGGCACAGAAAATATATTCAACAAAATCATAGAAGAAAACTTTCCCAACTTAAAGAAAGAAATGCCTATGAAGGTACAAGAAGCTTACACAACACCAAATAGACTGGATCCAAAAGAAGACCCCTTGCCACATAACAATCAAACCACTAAACATACAGAATAAAGAAAAAATATTAAGAGCTTCAAAAGAAAAAGGTCAAGTAACATATAAAGGCAGACCCATCAGAATAACATCTGACTTCTCAATGGAGACTCTGAAAGCCAGAAGGTACTGAACAGATGTTATGCAGACACTAAGGGACCATGGATGCCAAACCAGACTATTATATCCAGAAAAAACTCTCAATTACCATAGATGGAGTAAACAAAATATTCCATGATAAAACCAGATTTAAAAATACCTATCAACAAATCCAGCCATACAGAAAGCACTAGAAGAAAAAATCCAACCTAAGTAAGTCAGATACACCAATGAAAATACAGACAATAGATAATCTCACACCAGCAAATACCAAAGAAGACAAAGACACAACACTAGCAACAAAAAATAACAGGAATTAACAATCACTGGTCATTAATATCCATTAATATCAATGGTCTCAATTCTCCTATAAAAAGACACAGGCTGACAGAATGGATATGAAAACAGGATCCATCCTTCTGCTGCATATAAGAAACACCTCAACTTTAAAGACAGACACTACCTCAGAGTAAAAGTCTGGGGAAAGACTTTCCATCAAATGGACTTAAGAAGCAAGCTAGTGTAGCTATCCTAATATCTAATAAAATAGACTTCACTAAAATCAATCGAAAGAGATCAGAAAGGACATTATATACTTATCACAGGGGAAATCTACCAAGATGAAGTCTCAATTCTGAATATTTACGCCCCAAATACAAGGGCACCCACATTTGTGAAAGAAAAATTACTAAAGCTTAAATCACACATCAAACCACACACAGTAGTAGTGAGAGATTTCAACATCCTACTCATCCACTTAATAGATCTGCCAGACTGAAACTTAACAGAAATAAGGGACCTAATGGAAGTTATGACTCAAATGGACTTAATGGATATCTACAGGACATTTGACCCTAACACAAAAGAATATACCTTCTATTCAGCACTCTATGGAACCTTCTCTAAAATTGGCTACATGTTCAGTCACAAAGCAAATCTCAACAGATTAAAAAAATGGAATAACCTCCTGTATTTTATTGGATCACCATAGCATAAAGTTAGATTTCAGCAACAACAAAATTTACAGAAAGCCTACAATCTCATGGAAACTGGACAATGACTAAATGAATGACCATTGTATCAAGGAAGAAAGAGAGAAAGAAAGATATTAATGATTTCCTAGAATTCAATAAAAATGAAAGTACAATATACCCAAACTCATGGGACACTATGAAAGCAGTGCTAAGAGGAAAATTCATAGCACTAAATGCATACATAAAGAAGATGGAGAATTCTAACACTAGTGACATAACAGCACCTAAAAGCTCTAGAACAAAAAGAAGCAAACTCACCCAAGAGGAATCAACACTAGGAAATAATCAAATGAGCAGGGAAATCAATGTAACAAAAAAAAGAGAACAATACAACGAATCAATAAAACAAAGGGTTGATACTTTGAAAAAATCAACAAGATAGACAAGCCCATATCCAAATAAACCAAAAGGCAGAGGGAGAGAACATCCAAATTAACAAAATCAGAAATAAAAGGGGGACATAACAACAGACAATGAGGAAATCCAGAGAATCATAAGGTCATACTTCAAAAACCTGTACTCCACAAAATTGGAAAATCTAAAATAAATGGACAATTTACTGGATAGGTACCACATACCAAAGTTAAATCTAGACCAGATAAGCTATTTAAATAGACCCATAACCCTTAAGGAAATAGAAACAGGCATTAAAAGTCTCCCAACCAAAAAAGTCAAGGACCAGATGGTTTCAGCACAGAATTCTGCCAGAATTTCAAAGAAGAACTAATTCTAATTCTCTTCAAATTGTTCCACACAATAGAAACAGAAGGAACATTAACAAACACTTTCCATGAGGCTACCATTACCCTGATACACAAACCACAAAAAGATGCAACAAAGAAAGAAAATTACAGACCAATCTCTCATGAACATTGATTCCAAAATTTTAAATAAAATATTGGCAAACTGAAACCAAGAACATATCAAAACAATTTTCCACCATGACCAAGTAGGCTTCATCCCAGGGATGCAAGGATGTTTCAACATATGAAAATCTATCAATGTAATACACCATATAAACAAACTGAAAAAATCCACATGATCATCTCACTAGATGCTGAAAAAGCCTTTGACAAAATCCAATACCCCTTCATGATAAATATCATAGAGATATCAGGAATACAAGGAACATGCCTGAACATAATAAAGGCAATTTACAGCAAGCCAATAGCCAACATCAATTAAATGGAGAGAAACTGAAAGCGATTCCACTAAAATCAAGAACAAGATAGAGCTGTCCACTCTCCATGTATTTATTGAATATAGTACTTGTAGATCTAGCTAGGGCAAAAAGACAGCAAAGGGAGATCAAAGGGATAGAAATTGGAAGGGAAGATGTCAAAAATTCACTATTAGTGGACTATATGATAGTGTACATAAGTGACCCCAAAAATTCTACCAGGGAATTCCTACAGCTGATAAACTCCTTCAGTAATGTGGCAGGATACAAGATTAACTCAAAAAAATCAGTAGCCCTTTTATATAAAAATGATAAAAGGACTGAGAAAGAAATCAGAGAAACATCACCCTTTACAATAGCCACAGATAATATAAAATACCTTGGGGTAACTCTAAGCAAGTGAAAGACCTGTATGATAAGAACTTTAAGTCTCTGAAGAAAGAAACTGAAGAAGATATCAGAAAATGGAAAGATCTCCCATGCTCATGGATAGGTAGGATTAACATAGTAAAAATGGCAGTCTTACCAAAAGCAATCTACAGATTCAATGCAATCCCCATCAAAATTCCAACACAATTCTTTGCAGACCTGGCAAAAACAATACTCAGCTTCATGTGGAAAAACAAGAAACCCAGGATAGCTAAATGAATCTTGTACAATAAAGCAACCTCTGCAGGCATCATGATCCCTGACCTCAAGCTCTACTACAGAGTGACAGTAATTAAAAAAACAACTTGGTATTGGCATATAAACGAACATATGGACCAATGGAATCTAACTGAAGACCCTGACATTAATCTGCACATGTATGAACACCTAATTTTTGACAAAGAAGCCAAAACTGCACAATGGAAAAAAGAAAGCATCTTCAACAAATGCTTCTGGCATAAATGGCTGTCAACATGGAGAAGAATGCAAATAGATCTATATCTGTTACCATGCATGAAACTTAAGTCCAAGTGGATCAAAGACTTCAACATAAATCCAGTTACTCTGAACCTGAAAGAAGAGAAAGGAGAAACTAGTCTTAAATGTATTGGCACTGGAGATCACTTCCTAAATATAACACCAGTAGCACAGACCCTGAGAACAACAGTTAATAAATGGGACCTCTTAAAGTTCAGAAGCTTTTGTAGGGCAAAACACAGTCAGTAAGACAAAACAGCAGCCTACAGAATGGGAAAAGTTCTTCAACAACCCCACATCTGACAGAGGGCTGATATCCAGATATATAAAGAACTCAAGACTAGACATCAAAATACCTGACAGTCCAATTAAAAAAAAATGGGCTATAGAGCTAAACAGAATCCTCAACAGAAGAAGATCAAATGGCTAAAAGACATTTAAGAAATTACTCAAAATCCTTAGTCATCAGGGAAATGCAAATCAAAACAACTCTGAGATACCATCTTACACCTATCAGAATGGCCAAGATCAAAAACACTGAAGACAGCTTATGTTGAAGAGGATGTAGAACAAGTAGAAAACTCCTACACTGTTGGTGGGAATGCAAACTTGTACAGCCACTCTGGAAATCAGTATGGTGCTTTCTCAGAAAATTGGTAATCAATCTTCCTCAAGACCCAGCTATACCACTCTTGGGCACATACCCAAGGAATACGCAATCATACCACAAGGACACATGCTCAACTATGTTCACGGGAGCATTATTTGTAATAGCCAGAGCCTCAAAACATCCTAGATGTCCATCAACTGAAGAATGGATAAAGAAAATGTGGTACATATACGGTACAAAGGAGTACTACTCAGCAGAGAAAAACAATGACATCATGAGGTTTGCAAGCAAATGGATGGAACTAGAAAATATCATCCTGAGTGAGAACAAAGAAGACTCAGAAGGACAGACATGGTATGTACTCACTCATAAGTGGTTACTAGCTATAAAGCAAAGGATAACCAGACTTCAACCCACAGCTCCAGTGAGGCTAGCTAGTAAGGAGGAACCTAGGAAGGACGCATGGATTGCCCAGTTATGGAGAAATGGATGAGATCTACATGAGCAAACTTAGGATGAGATGGTGAGTAGTGGAGGGCAAGGGATGGGGTGGTCTGAGCTGGAATGGGAACAGAGGAGAGCACAGAACGAGATACCGTAATAAATGAAGACATCATTGGAACAGAGAAGCAGAGTGCTAGGGAGGTTCCCAGGAATCCAAAAGGATGACTCCACCATAGACTACTGGCAATAGTTGAGAGGGTGCCTGAGATGGTCTACTCTGGTGATCAGCTGGCTAAATACCCTAACTGTTATCATAGATCTCTCATCCAGTGATTGATGGAAGCAGATGTAGAGATCCATGGCTGGTCCTAGGCGGAGCTCCAGGAGTCCAGCTGATGAGAGATGGGAGGGATTCTATGAACAAGGGATATCAACAGAGACCATGACTGCAAAAAGTACAGAGACAACTAGTCAAACCAGTGGAAATGCACGAACTTGGACCAATAGCTGAGGAGCCCCCATGGTAATGGACTAGGCTCTCTGGATAAGCTAGACAGTTGTTTAGATTGAACTGTATAGGGGGGACTCCCAGGCAGTGGGATCGGGACCTGCCCCTCATGCATGAGCCGGCTTTTTGGAGCCTAGTGCCTATGGTGAGACATTTTGCGCAGCCTTGGTGAAAGGAGGAGGGGCTTGGACCCGCCTCAACTAAAAGTACCAAGTTCTGCTGATTCCCCATGGGAGACCTTGCCTGGGGGGGGATGGAAGCTAGAGGGCAGGAGGAGGGACGACAGGGGAATCTGTGGTTGGTATGTAAAGTGAATAGAAAAAAATCTCTTAATAAAAAAAAGAAAAAATATTTATCTCCATACAAATAGATTACACAAATTCCCCGCACTCCTCAAAGAAGCTCTGACAGTTAATAGAGGTATATAATTTGTCAAAATGAAGAATGTATTTATCTTCAGAATCCTCAGTGAGACATCTACATCACACACCCTACTCCCAAGGCTCAGGGAACATTGGGGAAAACGGGACAGAAAGACGGAAAAATCCATAGGTCAGGGAGGCATACTTTAAAGTTGTGACATCTGCACACAGAGGTATGCTGCACTCATGAATTGAGGTTATATCATTGTCTTAACAAGACCTGCAAAGGTCCACATCTGTACAAATCCAGGAATGGTTTGTGGTTGGTTCATGTGCCTTGGCCCATACTTGAAGATTTGTTGACAGCTGAGGACTGAGAGGAGGGAGTGTCAGTTTTCTTCAGGGGTATGGATTCTGGAAGAGTGCCCATGCTCCAGTGAATGACTTAACACAGGTTTATACATAGGTAACACTAAGTTTGGAGTCAGTGGGTTATAAATAACAGTAATCATGAAGATGGAAGGGGAATATGGAAAGAAGTTGTTCCTGGAATGAGTTAAGGGTAGATATTTTCAAAACACATTTTATTTATGTATGAAATTTTCAGTACATAATTTAAAAATATTAAAAATAAATATCCTTTTATGTACTTTACTATAGAGCAGTGGTTCTCAAACTGTGGGTTGTGAATGCTTTGGTAGCCAAATGACCTCTCACAGGGGTCAACAAAGACCATATGCATATCAAATATTTACAATACAATTCCACCAATACCAAAATTAAAGTTATAAAGTAGAAATGAACATAATTTTATGGTTGCAGTCACTATAACATAAGGAACCATATTAAGGGGTCAGAGCATTAGGAAAGTTGAAAACTACTGCATTAGAATAACAGCTGACACTTCAATGAACAAGTTGAAAGCAAGAAGGTCTTAGGCTGATGTTCTACAAGCTCTGAAAGACCACAGATGCCAGTTTAGATGATTATAACCAGCAAATCTATCACTAAAATCAGAGGGGAAAAAGAATATACTATGATACAAACAAATTTAAAAAATTTATGCTCACCAATCAAACTTTACAAAGACACTAAGAAGAAAATTTTATTTTTTTATTGAAAATAGATTTTTTTCACACAGTATACTCTAATTATGGTTTCCCCTCACCTAACTACTCCAAGATTCTCCCCACCTCTCCACCCACCCTAATCCACATGTTTTTGTTCTCTATCATTAGAAAATAAACAGGCATCCAGAAAATTGAAATAATATAAAATAATAACAAACAACCTGAATAGGAAAACAAACAAATGAATAAAAAAACATAGAGCCAAAGAAAAAGCACAAGATATACATATATAAAGAGAAACACACATTTTATCATGCACAGAATCCCCTAAAATCATAAAATCAAAAACCATAATACATAAGCAAAAGACCTGTAGAGTAAGAAAGAAAATGTCAAGACAAAATATGAGACAACAATACCATCCAGTTTGCTTTATGTTGGCTATCTACTGCTGGGTATGGGGCCTGGCCTCAAGAGTGGCTTCTATACCCTGTGACACTCAGGAAAGAAAACTATTTTTTGTTTCTTACGAGTAGTTTTCATTTGAAAATACTTTCTGGGATACAGATAGAGGCTTGTTATTGACCTCCACACTCAGCACTAAGATACCATGATCACCAAACCTGTGCAAGACTCTAGGTATGCTGGTGTAGTCTGTGCATTCATATGTGCATTAGTACTGATGTATTTAGAAGGATGTGTTTTTTTGGTGTTCTCCATCCATTCTTGCACTAACTTTCTTTCCACCAGCACTTCTGCAAGGTACCCTGAGCTATAGGGGGAAGGAACTAATGGAAAGACCCAATTTAGCACTAAGTGTTCTACAATAATTCATGCTCTGCGTAATGAGTGTTTCTGTATTTACATCCATATAGTGCAGGAGGCAGCTTCTCCAATGACGTCTGAGCAAGACATTGATTTAGGAGTATAGGAGAATGTTGTTAGGAGTCATATGTTTCACAGTAATATTTAGTTTTCTCCTATGTCCATGGCCTATCTACTTTCAGGCTTTTTTTTCTGGTAGCATGCAGGGTACCTTCCAATACCACGTACACTAGTCCATAAAGGTGAAGGTTCTAGGTAGGCACCAGCTTGCCATCTCCATGTTTCAGTGAGTTGTACAGGTGTTGTCTTCAGCATTAGCGCATTACCATCATTTTGTGGAAAGTAACTAATATACTTGGCAATAGTGTGGATTGTTCGGCAATTCCCATGGGATTCTGTAGCCAACAACTCAATTAAATGCAACCTTTTGCCAGAATTGGAATGACATTTGGTGAGGAAAGATACATATTTGAACCTCTGTCTCCCTCATATTTGATAATTCCATTTAGATCTTCATATTTGTATATATTTTATGACATTTTTAATTTATTAGATTTCTACACACTCTCAAATGGCCCATAGTCCCTCCTTCACCCCCTCTTCTCTTACTTCCCAAAGTGACCCTCCTGCTCCAGGTCACCACATCCATACAAAGCTATCTATTCTATTTCTTGTTCTTAGGGTTATTAACTTCTCCCCACTAGTCAATTAATCTATACCTATCCTCTGGTGTCATTTGGATTTTAGCCTGATTATCAAAAGACTTAACACCTAACACTGACATAGGAGCAAATATATACCATATTTGTCTCTTTGGGTCTGGGTTATTTCCTTTGGGATGATTTTTCCAGCTCCATCCATGTACCTGAAGTTTTCCTTTTTTAAAAAAATCTGCTGAGTTGTATTTCATTATATAAATGTACCACGTTTTCTGTTTCCATCAATGGACATCTAGTCTGTTTCCAATATCATGATATAATGAAAAGAGAAGTAATAAACATGGCTGAGCAAATGTCTCTGCAGTAAGTTGTAGACAGAGTCCTTTGGTTATATTCTCAAGTAGTACAGCTTGATCTTGAAGTAGATCCTTGAAGATTCCTGAGGAACAACCACATTGATTTCCATAGTAGCAGTAAAAATTTGCAGATGCAATAGAATTGAACGAGAGTTCCTCTTATTCTATATTCATGCCAGCCCGAGGTGTCATTTGTTTTACTGATTTTGGCCAGTCTGACAGGTGTCAGAAGAAATCTAAGTATAGTCCTGATTTGGATTTCCCTGATGACTAAGGATGATGAGTCATTTTTAAATGCATCTCATCCATTTGTGTTTCTTCTTCTGAGAATACTCTGTTTAGCTCTACATCCCATTTTACTTAGATTATTTTTTCTTAATATCTAGTTTTTTAATTCTTTACATATTTTTATATTGGCCCTTTATCAGATATGTATTTGTTAAAAATCTTGTCTCATTGTGAAGCCTACCTCTTTGTATTAATAATGATATCTGTTGAAATAGAAAGCCTTTTCAGTTTCATGAAGCCCCATTTGTTAATTGTTGTTAAGTCTCCTGTTCACAAAGTCTGTTCCCATTCTAATGTGATCAAGACTATTCCTCACTTTCTCTTTTATCAGATTCAGTCCTGCTGGTCTTAGGTTGAGATTCTTATTCTATTTTAAGTTTTGTGCAAGGTGACAAATATTAATCTATTTGCCTTTTTCTACAATCAGCCATTGAGTTTGACCAATACCATTTGTTGACGATGCTCTCTTTTTCCTCTTGTGTGTAGCTGGCTTCTTTATCAAATCTCAGGTTTCCATGTGTATGTGGATTTATGTCTGGTTCTTCATTTCTATTCCCTTGATCATTGTGTCTATGATTATTCCAATACCATGATGGTTTTATTACTTTAGCTCTGTAGTGCAATTTTAGATTGGGGATGGTGTTACTTACAGTAGTTGTTTTATTATTCAGGATTGTTTTATCTATTCTGAATTTTTGGTGTTTCCATATGAAGCTGAAAATTGTCCTTTTAAGTTTGGTGAAGAATTGTGTTGCAATTTTGATGGGAATTGCATTTAAACTGAAGATTGCTTTTGGTAGGACAGACATTTTTACTGTAGTAAGCATACTGCTATATGAACATGGGAGATCTTTCCATCTTCTGATATTTTCTTCACTTTCTTCAGTGTCTTAAGCTTTTATTAGACAAGTCTTTCAGTTGTTGGGTTAGAGTTACTCCAAGATTATTTGAGGCAATTGTGAAATGTGTTATTTCCCTGATGTCTTTCTCAATCCATTTTTACATTTATATAAGAGGCCTATTGGTTTTTGTAATTTATTTTTGTATCCAGCTACTTTGCTGAAAGTGTTTTCCAGCTATAGGATTTCCCTTGTGGTATATTTAGGGTCACTTACATATACTATCATATCATCTGAAAATAAAGATGATTTGACTCCTTTCCATCTCATTTGTATCCCCTTGGTCTCCTTTCATTGTCTTCTTTATCTAAGACTTCAGGTACTACATTAAATAGATATGGAGAAAGTAGACAACCTTTCCTTGTTCTTGATTTTTTTGAAAATAGTTTCAATTTCTACCCTTTTAGGTTGATGTTGATGTGGTCTTGTTGTAAATTGATCTTTATATTGAGATCTGTCACTTGTATCTCTAATTTCTTCAGGACTTTTTTCATGAAGGAGTGTTTGACTTTGTCAAAGTTATTTTCTGTATAGAATGGGATGAATGTGTAGGCTCTTTCACTTTGTTTATGTAATAGATTACATTTATTGAAAAGTGTATGTTGAAGCTTCTATGTCTCTTGTGATGAAGTCTCCTTGATTATGGTTAATGATCTAATGTGTTCTTGGATTCAGTTTTCAAGTACGTTTTGAGTAATTTTGTATTTTTGTTTGTAAGAGAAATTGGACTTTAATTCTCTTTATTTACTAGTCTTTATGTGGCTTAGATATCAGGACAATTGTGGCCTGGTAAAAAAAAGAATTGAGTATGGTTCTTTCTGGTTCTATTTTGTGGAATAATTGCAGGAGAATTGGGATTAATTCTTCTTTGAAAGTACGGTAGGATCCTGGGCCAGTGACCATGTCAGAAGAGCTGCAGGTAGCAATAGAGCTTCAGGAGATACATTCTTCAGGAAGGAAAACACTGATGGGTGAATCTCAGATGGACAAAGCCCAGGGGCTTCAGCTTCAGAATGTCTCTTGGTACTGCTGTACCTTTACATAATTGCTGTTGCCATTCTTCTCTGGTACCTGGCATGGTGTGAATGGGTGTGTGGGGATTCCCAGTACATTTAATGTAGTGTGATTATCTCGTTGAAATATCTCATTCTACTGGATATTTTTACTTGTGGATTATTATGAAGACAATTTTTTTCATTTTTCTTTATTAAGAAATTTTCTACTCACTCAACATACTATACACAGATATCCCCCCTCACTCCTCCGAACCCCCAGACCTCTTTCCCAAGCCTCCCCACATCCCCACATCTCCCAAATCAAGATCTCCCACTGGTAGGCAGCAGAGCCCAGCACACTGAGCCTGGGCAGGTCCAAGCCCCCTCCCACTGCACCAAGGCTGTGCAAGGTGTCACACCAGAGGAACCAGATTCCAGAAGCCTGCCCATAGACCAGGGACAGATCCCAATCTCCCTGCCTGGGTACCCCACACACACAGTTTGAGCCAAACAACAGTCTTCCATATCCAGAGAGCCTAGTCCAGTCCCATGGGGGCTCCACAGCCACCAGTCCACAGATCATGGGCTTCCACTAGTGGGGCTGGTCATATCTGCATGTCCTCCCATCATGATCTTACTGTCCCTCACCTGCAGTATCTGTCCTCTCTCTCATCAATTGGATTCCCAGAGCTCAGCCTGGTGCCTGGCCATGGATCTCTGTATCTGCCTACATTAGTCACAGGACAAAGGCTCTATGATGACAGCTAGGTTATTTGCTAGGCTGGTCACCAGAGTAGACTGGTCCAGGCACCCTCTGGACCACTGCCAGCAGACCAAGGTGGGGTCAACCTTGTGGATTCCTGAGAGCCTCTTCAGCACCCTGACTCTTCCTATCCCCATGATGTCCTCATCTATCATGGTATCTTCCTCCATGCCCTTCGACTCTGTCCCTGTTCCAGCTTGACCCTACCATTTCCCTATGTTCTCATTTACCACTCCTCGACCTCTGCCACTCCCACACACACCCAGTCCACTCATGTAGATCTATCTACTTCTCCTTCACAGGGTCATCCATGTGTCTCTCATAGGGTCTTTTCCTGTTAGCTAGGCTCTATGGAGTTGTGTGTTGCAGTCTGGCCATCCCTTCCCTCACATTTAGTATCCACTTAGAAGTGAGTACATACTATGTTTGTCCTTCTGAGTCTGGGTTACCTCACTCAAGATGATATTTTCTAGTTCCATCCATTTGCCTGCAAACCTCATGATGTCATTGTTTTTCTCTGCTGAGTAGTACTCCATTGTGTATATGTGCCATATATTCTTTATCCATTCTTCAGTGGAAGGGCATATAGGTTGTTTCCAGGTTGTTGCTATTATGAATAATGCTGCTATGAACATAGTTGAGCATGTGTCCTTGTGGTATGATTGAGTATTCCTTGGGTATGTGCCCAAGAGTGGTATAGCTGGGTCTTGAGGAAGACTTATTCCCAATTTTCTGAGAAACTGCCATACTGATTTCCAGAGTGGCTGTACAAGTTTGCATTCCCACCAGCAGTGGAGGAGTGTTAGCCTTGCTCCACATCCTCTCCAACATAAGCTGTCTTCAGTGGTTTTGATCTTGGCCATTCTGACAGGTGTAAGATGGTATCTCAGAGTTGTTTTCATTTGCATGTCCCATATGAATGTTGAGCAATTCCTTAAATATCTTTCAGCCATTTGAGATTCTTCTGTTAAGAATTCTCTGTTAAGCTCTGTAGCTCATTTTTTAATTGGATTGTTCAATATTTTGATGTCTAGTTTTTTGAGTTCTTTATATATTTTGGAGATCAGCCCTCTGTCATATGTGGGGTTGGTGAAGATCTTTTCCCATTATGTAGGCTGTTGTTTGGTCTTATTGACCATGTCCTCTGCTCTACAAAAGCTTCTCAGTTTCAGGAGGTCCCATTTATTAATTGACACTCTCAGTTTCTGTGCTACTGGTACTATATTTAGGAAGTGATCTCTTGTACCAATGCATTCCAGACTACTTCCTACTTTCTCTTCTTTCAAGTTCAGTGTAACTGGATTTATGTTGAGGCTTTTGATCCACTTGGACTTCAGTTTTGTGCACGGCAACAGATATGGATCTATCTGCAATCTTCTACATGCTGATACCCACTTATACCAGCACCATTAGGTGAAGATTCTTTCTTTTTTACATTGTGTATTTCTTGTTTCTTTATCAAAAATCAGCTGTCCACAGATGTGTGAATTTATATCTGTGTCTTTGATTATATTTCATTGATCAGTGTGTCAGTGTTTATGCCAATAACATAAGGTTCTTATTTTTTTTTGAAGGACATAATTAAATTTAGATTATTTACATGGTGGCAGAGATACTGGAGAATTGACATTTTGACAATACTATAAGGATTTTTTTTATTTTATATAAGAGATTTTCTAGTCCTTTTATATATCAGCCACGGATTCCCGTGTCTTTCCTCATCCCACTTCCCAGCCTTCCTCCCCAATGCACCTCCATTCCCACCCCCCTCAAGGCAAGGTCTCCCCTGGGGGCGGGGTCAGCACAGCCTGATACATTCAGTTGAGGCAGGTCTAATTCCCTCCTGCCTGCACCAAGGCTGAGCAAAGTGTCTCAGCATCAGCATAGGCCTCAGGTTCCACAAAGCCAGCTCATGAAGCAAGGACAGGTCCCAGTCCTACTGCCTGGGAGCCTCCTAAGCAGTTCAACCTCATCAACTGTCTCATTTATCCAGAGGGCCTAGTCCAGTTCCATGGGGGTTCCTCAGCTATTGGGTCACAGTTCATGTGGTACCCGCTAGTTTGGCTATCTGTCCCTATGCTTTTTCCAGTCATGGTCTCCATATCTCTTGCTCGTATAATCCCTCCTCTCTCTCATCAGTTGGACTCCTGGAGCTCCACCTGGAGCTTGATCCTGGATCTCTGCATCTGCTTCCATCAGTCACTGGATGAGAGTTCTATCATGACAGGTAGAGTGTTCGGCCATCACATCATCAGAGTAGGTCAGCTCAGGCACTCTCTCAACCATTGCCAGTAGTCTATAGTGGAGTAATCTTTGTAGATTTGTGGGGAGCTCTCTAGAACTCTGCTTCTTCCTATCCCCATGGAGTCTTCATTTATCATGGTATCTCTTTCCTTGTTCTCCCACTCTGTTCCTAATCCACCTGGGATCTCCCACTCCCCTAAGCTCTCTTTTTTCCTTGACCCTTTTCCTTCAGTAATCCCCCTCATGTCCAGTTTTCTCAAGTAGATCTCATCCATTTCTCTGTCATTGGGCAATCCCTGTGTCTTTTGTAGAGTCCTCTACTAGGTAGCCTCCCTGGAGTTGTCACTTGCAGTCTGGTTATCCTTTGCTTTACATCTAGTATCCACTTATGAGTGAGCACATACCATGTTTATGTTTCTGAGTCTGGGTAACTTCACTCAGGATGATATTTTCTAGTTACATCCATTTGCCTGCGAACTTCATGATGTCATTGTTTTTCTCTGCTGAGTAGTACTCCATTGTGTATATGTACCACATTTTATTTATCCATTCTTCAGTTGAAGGGCATCTAGGTTGTTTCCAGGTTGTGGCTATTACAAATAATGCTGCTATGAACATAGTTGAGCATGTGTCCTTGTGGTATGATTGAGAACTCCTTCGGTATGTGCCCAAGAGTGGTATAACTGGGTCTTGAGGAAGACTTACTCTAAATTTTCTGAGAAACCACCATACTGATTTCCAGAGTGGCTGTAAAAGATTGCATTCCCACCAACAGTGGAAGAGTGTTCCCCTTGCTCCACATCCTCTCCAACATAAGCTGTCTTCAGTGGTTTTGATCTTAGCCACTCTGACAGGTGTAAGATGGTATCTCAGAGTTGTTTTGATTTGCATTTCCCTGATGACTAAGGATGTTGAGCAATTGTTTAAATATCTTTCAGCCATTTGAGATTCTTCTGTTGAGAATTCTCTGTTTAGCTCCGTAGCTCATTTTTTAATTGGACTGTTGGGTATTTTGATGTCTAAATTCTTGAGTTCTTTATATGTTCTGGATATCAACCCTCTGTCAGATATGGGGTTGGTGAAGATCTTTTCCCATTCTGTAGGCTGTTGTTTTGTCTTGTTGACCATGTCTTTTACCCTACAAAAGTGTCTCAGTTTCAAGAGGTACAATTTATTAATTGTTTCTCTCAGTATCTGTGCTACTGGTGCTATATTTAGGAAGTGATCTCCAGTACCAATGCATTCAAGACTACTTCCTACTTTCTCTTCTATCAGGTTCAGTGAAACTGGAATTATACTGACGTCTTTGATCCACTTGGACTTGAGTTTTGTGCATGGTGACAGATATGGATATATTTGCAGTCTTCTACATGTTGACATCCAGTTGTGCCAGCACCATTTGTTGAAGATGCTGACCTTTTTCCATTGTATAGTTTTAGCTTCTTTTTTGAAAATCATATGTTAATAGGTGTGAGGATTAATTTCAGTTCAGTTCCATTGGTCCACATTTAAATGTGTATGCCAGTACCAGGCTGTTTTTATAACTGTATCTCTATAGTAGAGCTTGAAGTCAGGGATCGTGATGTTGGGATCCAGAGGTTGTTTTATTGTACAGGATTCTTTTGGCTATCCTGGGTTTTTTGTTTTTCCATAAGATGTTGAGTATTGTATTTTTGAGATCTGTGAAGAATTGTGTTGGGATTTTTGATTGATTCTGTAGATTGCTTTTGGTAAGACTGCCATTTTTACTATGTTAATCCTACCTATCCATGAGCATGGGCGATCTTTCCATTTTCTGACATCTTCAATTTCTTTCTTCAGAGACTTAAAGTTCTTGTCATACAGGTCCTGTACTTGTTTAGTTAGAGTTACCCCAAGGTATTTTATATCATTTGTGGCTACTGTAAAGGGTGATGTTTCCCTGATTTCTTTCTCAGCCCATTTGTCATTTGTGTATAAAAGGGCTACTAATTTTTTTAGTTAATCTTGGATCCCTCCACATTACTGAAGATGTTTATAAGCTGTATGAATTCCTTGGTCGGATTTTTGGGGTCACTTATGTATACTATCATATCATCTGCAAACAGGGAAAATTTGACTTCTTCCTTTCCAATTTGTATCCGCTTGATCTCCTTTTGTTTTCTTATTGCTCTAGATAGAACTTCAAGTACTATATTGAATAGCTATGGAGAGAGTGGACAGCCTAGTTTTGTTCCTGATTTTAGTGAAATCACTTTGAGTTTCTCTCCATTTAATTTGATGCTGGCTGTTGGTTTGCTGTAAATTGCCTTTATTGTACTTAGGTATGTTCCCTGTGTTCCTGATCTCTCTATAACCTTTATCATGAAGGGGTGTTGGATTGTGTCAAAGGCCTTTTCAGCATCTAGTGAGATGATCATGTAGGTTTTTTTCTTTCAGTTTATTTATATGGTGTATTACATTGACAGACTTTCATATGATGAACCACCCTTGCATCCATGGAATGAAGCCTACTTGGTCATGGTGGATAATTGTTTTGATATGATCTTGGAGTCTGTCAATATTTTATTGACTATTTTGGCATCAATGTTCATTAGGGAGATTGGTCTGTAGTTCTCTTTCTTTGTTGCATCTTTGTTTGGCTTGGAAATCAGAGTAAATGTAGCCCCTTAGAAGGAGTTTGGTAATGTTCCTTCTGTTTCTGTTGTGTGGAACAATTTAAAGACTATTTGTATTATCTCTTCTTTGAAGATCTGGTAGAATTCTAGGCTGAAATGATCTGGTCCAGGGTTGTTTTTTTGTTTGTTTGTTTGTTTGTTTGTTTGTTTTTGTTTGTTTTTGGGGGGTTGTTTTTGGGTTTTTTTGGTTGGGAGACTTTTAATGACTGTTTCTATTTCCTTAGAGGTTATTGGTCTATTTAAATAGTTTATCTGGTCTTGATTTAACTTAGGTATGTAGTACCTATCCAGAAAATCATCCATTTCTTTTAGATTTTCCAGTTTTGTGGAGTACAGGTTTTTGACCTGATGGTTCTCTGGATTTCCTCAGTTTTAGGTGTTATGTCACCCTTTTCATTTCTGATTTTGCTAATTTGAATGCTCTCTCTCTCTCTCTCTCTCTCTTTCCACCTTTTGGTTAGTTTGGAAATGGGCTTGTCTATCTTGTTGATTTTCTCAAAGAACCAACTCTTTATCTCATTGATTCTTTGTATTGTTCTCTTTGTTTCTATTTTATTGATTTCAGCTCTCAATTTGATTATTTCCTGGTGTCTATTCCTTTAGGATGACTTTGCTTCTTTTTGTTCTAGGGTTTTCAGGTGTGCTGTTAAGTCACTAGCATGAGATTACTCTAAATTCTATATGTGGGCATTTAGTGCTATGAATTTCCCTCTTAGCACTGCTTTCATAGTGTCCCATAAGTTTGGGTATGTGGTATACTCATTTTCATTGAGCTCTAGGAAGTCTTTAATTTCTTTCTTTATTTCTTCCTTGACCCATTGGTGATTCAGTTGAGCATTATTCAGTTTCTCTGCGATTGTAGGCTTTCTGTAAATTTTGTGGTTGAAATCTAACTTTATACCGTGGTGGTCTGATAGAATACAGGAGGTTATTCCAATTTTTTTGTATCTCTTGACATTTGCTTTGTGACCAAGGATGTGGTCGATTTTAAAGAAGGTTCCATGGGGTGCTGAGAAGAAGGTATATATTTTTTTTGGTTAGGATGGAATGTTCTGTAGATATTGATTAATTCCATTTGAGTCATAACATCAGTTATATCCCTTATTTCTTTGTTAAGTTTCAATTTGACAGATCTGTCCATGATGAGAGTAGGGTGTTGAAGTCTCCCACTATTAATGTATGGGGTTTTATATGTGATTTAAGCTTTTTTTTTTTTTTTTTTTTTTTTTTTTTTTTTTTCTTTTCTTTTCTCATTGTACTCTAGGAGTCCCTTTATTTCTTTTTTTTTTTTTTTATTTTACAACATCATTTATTTCAACATAATAGCCACAGATTCCCCTGTTCTCCCACTCTCGCCCCCTTCCCCTTCCCCCATCCCACCCCCCATTCCCACCTCCTCCAGATCAAGGTCTCCCCGAGGACCGGGATCGACCTGGTAGACTCAGTCCAGCCAGGACCAGTCCCCCCCTCCCAGACCGAGCCAAGTGTCCCTGCATATGTCCCACGATTCAAACAGTCAACTCATGCAACAAGCCCAGGACCCGGCACTAACACACGGCTGCCTCCCAAACAGATCAAGCCAAATGACTGTCTCACCCGTTCAGGGGGCCTGATGCAGTTGGGGGCCCCTCAGCCTTTGGTTCATAGATCCTGTGCTTCCATTCGTTTGGCTATTTGTCCCTGTGCTTTATCCAACCCTGGCTTCAACAATTCTCGCTCATATAAACCCTCTTCTTTCTCACTAATTAGACTCCCAGTGCTCCACCAGGGGCCCAGCCATGGATGTCTGCATCCAGATTCCTCAGACCTTCCTTGGATGGGGTTTATGGCACAACTAACAGGGTGTCTGGCCATCCCATCACCGGAGTAGGTCAGTTCCTGCCGTCTCTCGTCCATTGCCAGCAGTCTTTTCTGGCAGTATCTTTGTGGATCTCCGTGGGCCTCCCTAGCTCTCTGCTTCCTCCCCTTCTCATGTGGTCTTCATTTACCATGGTCTCCTATTCGTTGTTCTCCCTCTCTTTTCTTGATCCAGCTAGGATCTCCCACTCTCTTTCCCTCGACCGTCGCTCTTCATTGTTCCCACTCATGACCAGGCTGTTCATGTAGATCTCATCCATTTCTCCATGTCTTTTTTGGGGTCCCGTTTTCCAGGTAGCCTCACTGGTGATGTGAGTAGCAGTCCAATCATCCTTGTTCCACATCTAGTATCTTCCTATGAGTGGGTACATACCATATTTGTCTTTCTGAGTCTGGGTCACCTCACTCAGGATGATTTTTTCTAGATCCATCCATTTGTCTGCAAACCGTATGATCTCATTGTTTTTCTCTGCTGAGTAGTATTCCATTGTGTATATGTGCCACAATTTCTTTATCCATTCTTCAGTTGAAGGGCATCTAGGTTGTTTCCAGGTTTTGGCTATTACAAACAATGCTGATATGAACATAGCTGAGCAAGTGCTCTTGTGGTATGATTGAGCATTTCTTGGGTATATGCCCAAAAGTGGTATAGCTGGATCTTGGGGAGATTGATTCCCAATTTTCTAAGAAAGCGCCATATTGATTTCCAAAGTGGTTGTACAAGCTTGCATTCCCACCAGCAGTGGAGGAGAGTTCCTCTAGCTCCACAACCTCTCCAGCATAAAGTGTCTTCAGTGTTTTTGATCTTAGCCATTCTGACAGGCGTAAGGTGGTATCTCAGAGTTGTTTTGAGTTGCATTTCCCTGATGATTAGGGATGTTGAGCAGTTCCTTAAATGTCTTTCAGCCATTTGGGTTTCCTCTGTTGAGAATTCTCTGTTTAATTCTAAAGCCCATTTCTCAATTGGACTGTTGGTCGTTTTGATGTCTAATTTCTTGAGTTCCTTATATATTCTGGATATCAGTCCTCTGTCACCTGTGGGGTTGGTGAAGATCTTTTCCCATTCAGTAGGCTGTCGCTTTGCCTTGTTGACCGTATCCTTTGCTCTACAAAAGCTTCTCAGTTTCAGGAGGTCCCATTGATTGATTGTTTGTCTCAGTGTCTGCGCTACTGGTGTTATATTTAGGAAGTGATCTCCTATGCCAATGCGTTCAAGATTACTTCCTACTTTCTCTTCTAGCAGGTTTAGAGTAGCTGGATTTATGTTGAGGTCTTTGATCCACTTGGACTTAAGTTTTGTGCACGGTGACAGATATGGATCTATTTGCAGCCTTCTACACGTTGATATCCAGTTATGCCAGCACCATTTGTTGAAGATGCTTTCTTTTTTCCATTGTACACTTTTGGCTTCTTTGTCAAAAATTATATGTCCATAGGTGTGTGGGTTAATGTCAGGATCTTCAATTCGATTCCATTGGTCCACATGTCGGTTTTTATGCCAATACCAAGCTGTTTTTATTACTGTAGCTCTATAGTAGAGCTTGAAGTTAGGGATTGTGATGCCTCCAGAAGTTGTTTTATTGTACAGGTTTCTTTTAGCTATTCTGGGTTTTTTGTTTTTCCATATGAAGTTGAGTATTATTCTTTCCAGGTCTGTGAAGAATTGTGTTGGTATTTTGATGGGGATTGCATTGAATCTGTATATTGCTTTTGGTAAGATTGCCATTTTTACTATGTTAACCCTGCCTATCCATGAGCATGGGAGATCTTTCCATTTTCTGACATCTTCTTCAATTTCTTTTTTCAGGGACTTAAAGTTCTTGTCATATAGGTCCTTCACTTGCTTGGTTAGTGTTACCCCAAGGTATTTTATGTCATTTTTGGCTATTGTAAAGGGTGATGTATCTCTAATTGCCTTCTCATCTTCTTTGTCCATTGTATATAGGAAGGCTACTGATTTTTTTTGAGTTGATCTTGTATCCTGCTATGTTGCTGAAGGTGTTTATAAGCTTTATCAATTCCTGGGTGGAATCTTTGGGGTCACTCAAGTATACTATCATGTCATCTGCAAATAGGGAAAGCTTGACTTCTTCCTTTCCAATTTGTATTCCCTTAATCTCCTTATGTTGTCTTATTGCTCTGGCTAGAACTTCAAGTACTATATTGAATAAGTATGGGGAGAGTGGACAGCCTTGCCTCGTTCCTGATTTTAGTGGAATTGCTTTGAGTTTCTCTCCATTTAATTTGATGTTGGCTGTTGGTTTGCTATATATTGCCTTTATTATGTTTAGGTATGTTCCCCGTATTCCTGATCGCTCCAAGACTTTTATCATGAAGGGGTGCTGGATTTTGTCAAATGCCTTTTCTGCATCTAGTGAGATGATCATGTGGTTTTTTTCTTTGAGTTTGTTTATATGGTGTATTACATTGATGGACTTTCGTATGTTGAACCACCCTTGCATCCCTGGGATGAAGCCTACTTGATCATGGTGGATAATTGTTCTGATGTGTTCTTGGAGTCTGTTTGCCAATATTTTATTGAGTATTTTTGCATCAATGTTCATGAGGGAGATCGGTCTGTAGTTCTCTTTCTTTGTTGTATCCTTGTTTGGTTTAGGAATCAGGGTAATTGTAGCCTCATAAAAGGAGTTTGGTAATGTTCCTTCTGTTTCTATTATGTGGAACAATTTAGAGAGTATTGGTATTAACTCTTCTTTGAAGATCTGGTAGAATTCTGCGCTGAAACCATCTGGTCCTGGGCTTTTTTTGGTTGGGAGACTTTTAATGACTGTTTCTATTTCCTTAGGGGTTATTGGGCTATTTAAATAGTTTATCTGGTCTTGATTTAACTTAGGTATGTGGTACTTATCCAGAAAAATGTCCATTTCTTTTAGGTTTTCCAGTTTTGTGGAGTAGAGGTTTTTGAAATATGACCTTATAATTCTCTGGATTTCCTCAATGTCTGTTGTTATGTCCCCCTTTTCATTTCTGATTTTGTTGATTTGGATTCTCTCTCTCTGTCTTTTGGTTAGTTTGGATAAGGGCTTGTCTATCTTGTTGATTTTCTCAAAGAACCAACTCTTTGTTTCATTAATTTTTTGTATTATTCTCTTAGTTTCTAATTTATTAATTTCCCTCTCACTTTGATAATTTCCTGGCGTCTATTCTTCCTGGGAGACTTTGCTTCTTCTTGTTCTAGAGCTTTCAGGTGTGCTGATAAGTCACTAGTGTGAGATTTCTCCAACTTCTTTATGTGTGCATTTAGTGCTATGAATTTCCCTCTTAGCACTGCTTTCATTGTGTCCCATAAGTTTGGGTATGTGGTGTCTTCATTTTCATTGATCTCTAGGAAGTCTTTAATTTCTTTCTTTATTTCTTCCTTAACCCATTGGTGATTTAGTTGAGCATTATTCAGTTTCCATGAGAAAGTAGGTTTTCTGTAGTATTTGTTGTTGTTGAGATCTAACTTTAACCCATGGTGGTCTGATAGAACACAGGAGGTTATTCTAATTGTTTTGTATCTGTTGAGATATGCTTTGTGGCCAAGTATGTGGTCAATTTTAGAGAAAGTTCCATGGGGTGCTGAGAAGAATGTATATTCTTTCTTGTTAGGATGGAATGTTCTGTAGATATCTATTAGATCCAATTGGGTCATGATATCAGTTAAGTCCTTTATTTCTCTGTTAAGTTTCGATTTGGGAGATCTGTCCAGTGGTGAAAGTGGGGTGTTGAGATCTCCCACTATTAATGTGTGGGGTTTTATATGTGGTTTAAGTTTTAGTAATGTTTCTTTTACATATGTGGGTGCCCTTGTGTTTGGGGCATAAATGTTCAGAATTGAAACTTCATCTTGGTGGATCTTTCCTGTGATGAATATGTAATGTCCTTCTTTATCTCTTTTGATTGATTTTAGTTTGAAGTCTATTTTGTTGGATATCAGTATGGCTACCCCTGCTTGTTTCTTAAGACCATTTGATTGGAAAGTCTTTTCCCAGCCTTTTATTCTTAGGTAGTGTCTGTCTTTGAATTTGAGATGTGTTTCTTGTATGCAGCAGAAAGTTGGGTTCTGCTTTCGTATCCATTCTGTAAGTCTATGTCTTTTTATAGGTGAATTAAGTCCGTTGATATTAAGGGATATTAACGACCAGTGATTGTTCATCCCTGTCATTTTTGGTGGTAGTGTGTGTGTACTTCCCTTCTTTGGGGTTTACTGTTGTGGCTTTATCTATTGCCTGTGTTTTCGAGTGTGTATCTGACTTCCTTAGGTTGGAATTTTCCTTCTAGTGCTTTCTGTAGGGCTGGGTTTGTGGATAGGTATTGTTTAAATCTGGCTTTGTCTTCGAATGTCTTGTTCCTTCCGTCTATGATGATTGAAAGTTTTGCTGGGTATATTAGTCTGGGCTGACATCCATGGTTTCTTAGTGTCTGCATTACATCTGTCCAGGTCCTTCTGGCTTTCAAAGTCTCCATTGAGAAATCGGGTGTTATTCTGATGGGTTTACCTTTATAGGTCACTTGGCCTTTTTCCTTGGCTGCTCTTAATATTCTTTCTTTATTCTGTACATTTAGTTGTTTAATTATTATGTGTCGAGGGGACTTTTTTTGGGGGTCTAGTCTGTTTGGTGTTCTATAGGCTTCTTGTATCTTCATAGGCATTTCCTTCTTTAAGTTGGGAAAGTTTTCTTCTATAATTTTGTTGAATATATTTTCTGTGCCTTTGAGTTGGTATTCTTCACCTTCTTCTATCCCTATAATTCGTAGGTTTGGTCTTTTCATGGTGTCCCAGATTTCTTGGACATTTTGGTTCATGACTTTGTTGGCTTTAGTGTTTCCTTCGACTGATGAAACTATTTCTTCTACTGTATCTTCAATGCCAGAAATCCTCTCTTCCATCTCTTGCATTCTGTTGGTTATACTTGCATCCGAAGTTCCTGATCTTTTACTCAGGGTTTCTATTTCCAGCATTCCCTCTGTTTGTGTCTTCTTTATTTTTTCAATTTCCTTTTTCAGTTCTTGGCCTGTTTCCTTTGTTTGTTTCATTGCTTTTTCATGATTTTCTTTCAGTGTTTTATTGTTTTCTTCCAGGACTTTAATGTTTTCTTCCAGGACTTTAATGTTTTCTTCCAGGAATTTATTTTTTTCTTGGAGGGCTTTATTGTTTTCTTCTAATTTGTTTGCTCTTTCCTCTAGTTGTTTATAGGGTTCTTCAAATTTCCTTGTCTTTTCCTCTACACAAGCCTCTACCTTCTTCATGAAGTTACTCATAAGGCTATTTTCTTCTGCTTCTTCCAATTTTTGGTGTTCAGGTCTAGATGTTGGAGGCGGGCTAGGTTCTGGTGATGCTGTATTGCTCTTCATTTTGCTGTATGTACTTCTGCCTTGACGTCTGCCCATCTCCTTGTGGTTCTTTCTTCGTCTTATCAGTGTACTTGTTTCAGAAAGAGCTGACAGATTCAGGAAGACTCTCTCTTTTGTCCAAAAGGGAGTTCTCTTGTCCTACTCTCTGGTCCAGAAGGGAAGTCCGGGGCGGGCTCTGGTCCAGAGTGGCAATCGGGAGCAGGCTGGGAGCTGGGGGCCGGTCTCTAAGTCTCAGGAAGTGGCTGGAGTCGCGGGCAGATGGGCGTGGGGGCAGGGCGCGGAGATTGCAGGGGCTGCCGGGGGGCTTGGAAAAGGGGATCCCTCCCGGTGGGGCTAGAAGGGGAGCTGCCCGGTGGCCAGAACCTGGTGCCAAGTTGGGCAGGTCTTCCCGGAGTGGCTGGTGTCCAGGGATTGGGTCCGGGTTGGATCCGGGTACTCACCTCTGGACCAGAAGGGAAGTCTGGGGCAGGCTGGGAGCTGGGGCCGGTCTCTAAGTCTCAGGAAGTGGCTGGAGTCACGGGCAGATGGGCGTGGGGGCAGGGCGCGGAGATTGCAGGGGCTGCCGGGGGGCTTGGAAAAGGGGATCCCTCCCGATGGGGCTAGAAGGGGAGCTGTCCGGTGGCCAGAACCTGGTGCCAAGTTGGGCAGGTCTTCCCGGAGTGGCTGGTGTCCAGGGATTGGGTCCGGGTTGGATCCGGGTACTCACCTCTGGACCAGAAGGGAAGTCTGGGGCAGGCTGGGAGCTGGGGGCCGGTCTCTAAGTCTCAGGAAGTGGCTGGAGTCGCGGGCAGATGGGCGTGGGGGCAGGGCGCGGAGATTGCAGGGGCTGCCGGGGGGCTTGGAAAAGGGGATCCCTCCCGGTGGGGCTAGAAGGGGAGCTGCCCGGTAGCCAGAACCTGGTGCCAAGTTGGGCAGGTCTTCCCGGAGTGGCTGGTACCCAGGGATTGGGTCCGGGTTGGACCCGGGTACTCACCTCTGGACCAGAAGGGAAGTCCGTGATTTAAGCTTTAGTAATGTTTCTTTTACATATGTGGGTACCCTTGTGTTTGGGGCATACATATTCAGGATTGAAACTTCATCTTGGTTGATCTTTCCTGTCATGAGTATGTAATGTCCTTCTTGATCTCTTTTGATTGATTTTAGTTTGAAGTCTCTTTTCCTGGATATTAGGATGGCTACACAGCCTGCTTCTTAAGACCATTTGATTGGAAAGATTTTTCCCAGCCTTTTATTCTGAGGTAGTGTCTATCTTTGAAATTGAGGTGTGTTTCTTATATGCAGCAGAAAGATGGGTCCTGCTTTTATATCCATTCTGTTAGCCTGTGTCTTTTTATAGGTGAATCAAGTCCATTGAAATTAAGGGATATTAATGACCAGTGATTGTTAGTTCCTGTTAACTTTTGGTGGTAGTGTGTATATACTTCTCTTCTTTGGGATTTACTGCTGTGGAGTTGTCTATTGCCTGTGTTTTTGTGGGTGTATCTGACTTCCTTAGGTTGGAATTTTCCTTCTAAGGCTTTCTGTAGGGCTGGATTTGTGGATAGCTATTGTTTAAATCTTGTTTTGTCTTGGAATGTCTTGTTCACTCCAATTTTTTGTTTGTCTTTTTCTCAATTTCTGTATTGATTTCTTCCCCTTTTTTGTTTATCTTTTCCTCAATTTCATTTTTCATTTTTTCTTGAAAGGCCTCTAGCATCTTCATGATGCTATTCTTAAGGTCTCTTTCTTCTGCTTCTTCTACCTTGTGATGTTCAGCTCTTGCTGTTTGTTGGAGGAGGACTAGGGTCTCGGGGGCCATATTGCTCTTTATGTTGTTGTATGTACTTCTGCCTTGATGTCTGCCCATCTCCTCCTCTAATGGGTATAAGAGGTGCCTGTGTCTGAGCAAGCTGCTGTTGGTCCACTCTGTGCTTGTTATGCCTGTGTCTCAAGGGGCCCCTCTAGGTCCAGTCTTAGCTCTTGATCTAATTGGAGCAGGCAGATTCTGTGTCTCAGGGAGTTTCTCTTTTGTCAATCTAAGCTAGTTGATTCTATGACTCATGGAGCCACTCTTGGTCTTATCAGGACTCTTGTTCCAGTCAGGGCTGACTGATTATCTGTTTCAGGAAGCCTCTCTTAGTCCAATGAGAGGTAGCAGATTCTACTTCTCAGAGAGTCACTCTTGGTCTAATGACGGCTGGCAGGTTTCCTGTCCCCTGAGGTTACTCTTGGACCATTGACATCTCTTTGTCCAATGAGAGCTGGCAGTTTGGTTTCTGAGACTCAGAAAGTGTCTGGGGTCTCCGGTGGATGGGTATGGGGACAGGGCATATAGATTGCAGTGTCCACTGGGGGCTCTTGGTGAGGGAGGGCCTTTCTGCAGGAGCCCTGCCTCCTGGCCAGCAACTAGGCCAGAGTTGGATGGGTGTTCCCAGGGAACTGCTGTGTCCCAGGGATGGGTCCTGGGGAAAGACTCACTGGGTATGAACAGAGTCACTCCCCTCTACATCCAATGAGAGAGTTGGGGGACAAGGTTTTTATTACTATACCACTGCAATACAGCTTGCAATCAGGGATGATAAAACTGCTGAATGTTCTTTTATTTTACAGGATTTTTAAAACTTCTTTAATTATTTTGTTGTTGAAGTTGGTGGTGGTTTGTTTGTTTGTTTATGTGAAGTTGAATATTGTCCTTTCAAGATCTTTAAATAATTGTGTTGGAATTTTAACGGGGATTTGAATTTGTAGATTGCTTTTGGTAAGATGGTCATTTTTGTTATGTTAATTCTACAAATCCATGAGCATGGGAGATTTTTTCATCTTTTAATATCTTCTTCAATTTCTTTCTTCAAAGCCTTGAAGTTTTTGCCTTACAAGTCTTTGAGTTCCTGGTTAGAGTTACCCCCATAGTATTTTATATTGTTTATTTTTATTGTGAAAGGTGTTATTTCCCTGATTTCTTTCTCAACCTGTTTGCCATTTTTGTTTAGGATGTCTACTGAAATTTTTTTAGTTCATCTTGTTTCCAGCCACTTTACTGATTGTTTTTATTAGTTGTAGGACTTCCCTGGCAGAATTTTGTGGGTCTCTTATGTATACGCTTATCATCTGCAAATAGCTATACTTTGACTTCTTCCTTTCAAATTTATATCCCCTTGATCTCCATCAGTGCTATTACTGCTCTAACACAAACTTTAATTTTGAATAGATGTGGAGAGAGTTGACAGCAAGTCTTGTTCCTGATATTAGTGGAATTGCTTTGAGTTTCTTTTTATTTTATTTGATATTGGCTATAGGCTTGCTGTAAATTTTCTTTATTATGTTTAAATATATCCTTTGTATCCCTGAACTCTCCATAACTTTTATCAAGAAGAAGTGTTGGATTTTGTCAAAGATTTTCTTTTTTGGCATTTAATGAAAAATCATGTGCTTTTTTTTCCTTTTAGTTTGTTTATGTAGTGGATTATATTTACAGATTTTTGTATGTATAACCTTCCCTGCATCTCTAGGATGAAGCCTACTTGATCATGGAGGATAATATTTTTGATGTATTCTTGGATTCAGTTTGTGACTATTTTGCTGAGTATGTTTGTATCAATGTTCATAAGTGAAATTATTATGTAATTCTCTTTTTTGTTGAGTCTTCATATGGCTTCGATATCAGGATGACTGTTGCCTCATAAAATGAATTTAGAAATATTTCTCCTGTTTCTATTTCATGGAATAATTTGTGGAGTATTCATGTTAACTGGTCTTGAAAGTCTGGTAGAATTCTGCACTAAAATTGTCTGGTCATGGGCCTTTGCTGTTGTTGGGAGAGATTCAATGACTGATTCTTATTCTGTAGGGGTTATTGGTCTTTTTAAATTGTTTATCTGATCTTGATTTAACTTTGATAAGTGTTATCTGTCCAGAAAATTGTGTGTTTCTTTTAGATTATCCAATTTTGTGGAGAACAGATTTTTAATGTATGACCTAATGATTCTTTGTGTTTCCTCAATGTTCTTGTTATATCCCCTTTTTGTTTCTGATTTTCTTATTTCAGTATCTCTCTCTGACTTTTAGTTAGTTTGGATAAGGATTTGTCTATCACTGATATTTTCAAAGAAACAAATCTGTGTTTCATTAATTTTATTGTATTGTTTTCCGTGTTTCTATTTTATTGATTTTGTGCCACAGTTTGATTATTTTCTGCCTCCTACTCCTCTTGTTTGTGCTAGTTTCTTTTTGTTCTATAGATTTCAGGTGTGCTGTTAGTTGCTAGTATGAGATCATTCCATTTTCTTCATGTAGACACTTATTGCTTATGAACTTTCCTCTTAGCTCCACTTTCATAGTGTTTGAGTAGGTTTTGTATTCATTTTCATTCAAATCTATGGAAGCCTTTAATTTTTTTTCTGTCTTTGTAAGTATTATTAGTAGTTATTCAGTAGAGAGTTGTTCCATTTCCAGGAGTTTGTAGACTTTTCATTGTTTCTGTTTTTGTTGAAGTCAACCTTTATTCCACAGTGTTCTGATATGATACAGAGTGTTATTTCAATTTTCTTGCATCTGTTGAGACTTCTGTATGTGGTCAAGTTTGGAGAAAGTTCCCTGAGGTGCTGAGAAGAAAGTATATTCTTCTGAGTTTGGGTAAAATGAAGTTTGGAGAAAGTTCCATGAGGTTCTGAGAAGAAAGTATATTCTTCTGAGTTTGGGTGAAATGACCTGTAGATAGCTGTTTAGGACCACTTGGTTTATAAGGTCTGTTGGCAGTAGTATTTCTCCCTTTAGTTTCTGTCTGGATGACCTATCCATTGATAAAAGTGAAGTACTAAAGTCTTCCTCTATCAATATATAAGGTCCAATGTGTGGTTTAAGCTTTAGTAATACTTCTTTTACAGGTGTGATTGGTGTTAAATTAAGATTATAGATGCTAAGAATTGAAAACTCATCTTGCTGGATTTTGCCTTTGATAATATGAAGTGTACTTCACATTTCTTCTGATAAATTTTGGTCTGAAGTCTTCTTTGTTAGATACTAGAATTGCTACACCAGCTGGTTTCTTAGGTCATTTTGCTTGGAACATCTTTTTCCAACCATTACTCTGAGGCAATGTCTATATTTGATGATTAGGTGTGTTTCTTTCATGCAGCATAAGGATGAATTACGTTTTCATATCCGTTCCTTACATTGTCTTTTTATTGGAGAATTGAGTTGATTGATATTGAGAGATATCAATGACCAATGATTGTTAATTACTGTTATATTGGTGGTAGTGGTGGTTATATTGTGTGTGTGTGTGTGTGTGTGTGTGTGTGTGTGTGTGTGTTTGTTTCCCTTCTCTTAGTTTTGCTGATGTGAGATTACTTATTTTCTTCGTTTTTATGGCTATAGTTAACCCCCTTGGGTTTATGTTTTCCTTTTAGTATCTTCTGTAGGGCTGTATTTGATGATAGATATTGTTTGGTTTTGACTTTATCATGAAATATTTTGTTTTCTCTATGTAGGATGATTAAAAGTATTTTTGTTGGTATTGCAGTCTGGGCTGGCATCTATCATCTCTAAGAGTCTACAGCATTTATACACTGGCCTTTTTGGCTTTTAAAGTCTTTATTGGGAATTTGGATGTAATTCTAATAGGTCTACCTTCTTATGGTACTTGTTCTTTATTCCTTGCCGTTTTTAATATGATTTATTGGTTCTGTATGTTTAGTGTTTTGACTATTTCAGCCTCCAACTACAGCAAGCACTTTCTGCTAAAGCATAGGCCACTCCTGACAGGGAAGTAGGTATGCCAACTGTACATCTTCTCCTCTCTTTCTATTCCTCCATATCCAATCCCCTAGTCTCATCTCCAGTTCCATAGCAGCCCATATTGAGGAGACTTCTTTCAGGCCTGTACACCCACACCAAAGAAACTAAATAGGAAATCATGATGGAACACTCTGATTTTTCTCTCTCCTATGAACCCCTTTAGATACCTAGCATATCCCCATTCCTGAGTGTCAGTTCCCAGTACCAAAAAACACATTTTAGTGGGAAACCCTAGTGGCCAAACATATCAGGTTTACATAAAATTTTTTATCAAGCAACACATGGCCACAACACTCTCCTAAAATCCAAACAGGAAACAAAAACCAATGGGAAAAAACACCCACCTAACAAAGACAAAATCAGATATTAGAACCCAAAACTGTTATCTTCCCAATCCTAGATGTATAAAGACCAGCATAAGAAGACAATAACAGCAATGACAGTATGTCTCCATGAGAGCTTAGCAACCTTGACAGAACAGGCCCTGAATAGCCAACAAAGCTGAAGCACAAGAAAAAGACCTTAAATGGTCTTTATGAATATAGTAGAAGTTCTTTAAAAGGAAATTAATTAATCTTTAAAGAAATCCAGTAAAACACAATTAACAGTTGAAGGAAATAAATAAAACAGTTCAAGACTTGAAAATGCAAATATAATCAATAAGAAAATCCAAACTGAGGTAATTCTGGAAACAAAAAATTTAAGAATTTGAACAGGAACTATAGACACAATCTTCACCAACAGAATATAGGAGATGGAAAAGAGGAACTCAGGCATTGAAGACACACAATAGGAGAAATGGATATATTGGTCAAAGAAAATGTTGGTCCTAAATTTAAAAAAAAAAACTCCTTACAAAATGTATCCAAGAAAACTGGACACTGTGAAAATACAAAATCTAAGAATGATAGGAATAGATGAAGAAGAAGAAATCCAGTTTGAAGGCAAAGAAAATACTTTGAAGAAAATTTTCCTAATGTAAAGAAGGAGATACCTACAAAGGTACAAGTAGCAAACAGTACAACAAATAGATAGATCATCAAAGAAAGTCCCCCCCAAAGCATATTAATCAAAACATTAAATGTACAGAACAAAGAAAGAAATAAGAAGTGGCAAGAGAAAAAGACTAAGTAACAATAAATACAAGCCTATTAGAATTACACTTCACTTCCCAATGGAAACACTAAAAGGCAGAAAGGCCTGGAAAGATGTGTTGCAGACCCTAAGAGACCACAGATGCCAGACCAGACTAGAATGTCCAGCAAAATTTCCAGTCACCATAGATGAAGAAAATAGATAGTCCATGATAAAGCCAGATTTGAGCAATATTTCTCTGTGAATCCAACACTCCAGAAAGTGCTGCAAGGAACAGTTTCACATATGGAGGTTAACTACAACCATGAGAACACAGGGAATAAGTAAAGCCAGACCACCAAAATTGGAGGAAGGGAAACACACACACACACACACACACACACACACACACACATTCATTCATTCATTCATTCATTCATTCATTCTACCAGAATAAAAATAATAGGAATCATCAGTCATTGTTCATTGATAACTCACAACATCAGTGGACTCAATTCCCCAATAAAGACAGAGATTAAAGGAATCTAATCTCTTTGACACAGGAATGTACTCTAAGAATACATTAAAAAAAATCATCCATGATGATCAGAGATGAAGGGATGGTTCAACATAAGAAAATCAGTCAATGTAATCCACCATATAAATAAGCTGAAAGAAAAAAAAAGCTGTATGATTATCCCATTAGATTCTGAAGGACCTTGGGCAAAATCTAATACCCCTTCAAAACAGAAGTTCTAGAGATATTAGGGATAGAGGAACATACCTAAACATAATAAAGGCATTTTGGCACCCAACGAGAGGGCAAGAGTTTCCACCTAAAACCTGAGAAAAGATTCTAAAACGGAGCTAAAAACAGCTTCCTAATTGTCTCTCTCAAATGAGCAGCAGCTGCCCGTTTGAGTTACTGGCAGGTTCCTGGCATGTGTGCTTGACCTGCAGTATGGCGGGAATGAGGCCTCTGCAAGTGGCACATTAAGCTGCGTGGTGGATTTAGCCTTTGCTAGTTACAAAACAAAAAAGGTTTCTGGGCTACACGCTGCTTGGATAAAAGCATAGACTCATGATAGCTCCCAGAGCTGGCGGTAAACGTACCACCCCATGTTGGGAAGCTGAGGTGGGCGGAGCCAGCAGCCATAGCGCTGTTTCAGTCTTACAAATGCTGCAGTTTAAAGCAATAGATTCACAATAAGACAGATTCAGATGGAACAAGACTTTAAATGCTTTACAATGTGTGTAAAAATGTACATAGGCTTGGAAGAGAGAGGAAAAGGAACATAGACAGTTATATAAAGAAATAGAAAGTTTTAAAATAATAAAGTCTTTAAAGAGAAAGTAAAAGTAATATAAAAAATAAGCCATGTAAAGATGGATATCACACAGAGAGTCTGGATTATATTGTCTTTGGGATTTTTAACTGCAGAAAGACATTTGATTGTAAAGACTGCTCAGTTAAATCAATGTGTATATTTTAAAGGTATTTCAATTTTGAAATTTATGTCTAAGGATGTTTTGCTTTGGAAAGGAGACTCTGCTTTTGTTTCTACAGAAAGCCAGAGGCTATGGATTTGTTCCAGATTAAGATACATCAGGTTTGACCAGTCAAGACCACCTGAAAGGTCTCTGATGACACCATGGCCCAGATGATTCAACATCCAGAATTGCTTCAAGGCAACTGGCTCAGACGATACAGCCTCACGGACTACTCCATGATCCTTAAATATTCTTTGTGTTCCCATAAGATACAGCGCCCCCCTCCAGCAGGAAGTAGTAAGAGAAGCTACGCCCAAATTCCCAAATATACCAAGCTGGCTTTGGAGATGTGTAAAAGTTAAAACCTTCCTTTTTAAAAAAAAGAAAAGGGGAAGTGCTGTGGGATGTTAATGTATGTCCTGTGGGAGCCCTTCTTGGATTCCTTGTGGCGTTACCCAGCAGGTTTGCATAGAGGATGATTAGGACCATGGGCCTGAGTGCAGGTGTCTGAGATGGTCTGCACTTGGCTGTACTGGGGATGGTCTGTATGTCAAGTTGCTCTGATTGGTCAATAAATAAAACCTTATTGGTCGTGGCTAGGCAGGAAGTATAGGCGGGACTAACAGAGGAGAAATAAAAGAACAGGAAGGCAGAAGGAGACGCTGCAGCCGCTGCCATGACCAGCAGCATGTGAAGACGCCGATAAGCCACCAGCCACGTGGCGAGGTATAGATTTGTAGAAATGCGTTACTTTAAGACATAAGAACAGTTAACAAGAAGCCTGCCACGGCCATACAGTTTGTAAGCAATATAAGTCTCTGTGTTTACTTGGTTGGGTCTGAGCGGCTGTGGGACTGGCGGGTGACAGAGATTTGTCCTGACTGTGGGCAAGGCAGGAAAACTCTAGCTACAGCATTTTACAGCAAGACCATAGCCAGTATCAATTTAAATGGAAAGAAACTCAAAGTCATTCCACTAAAATTGGGAACAAAGCAAGCAGTTTTAAGGCCTGAGGTCATGGTTGAGGTCAAGGGGCTCATGGAACTAAAGCCAAAGACAAGGAGTGGGTCCCCCTCACCAAACTTGGCTGCCTGATTGAGGACATGAAGATCAAGTCCCTGGAGGAGATCTACCTGCTCTCCCTGACCATTAAGGAATCCAAGATTACTGATTTTTTTTTTCTGGGTGCATCCTGAAAGGATGATGTTCTAAAGATCATGACAGTGCAGAAGCAGATTTTGGCTGGCCAACAGAGCAGGTTCAAGGGTTTTGTCTCTACTAGGGACTACAATGGTCATGTTGGTCTTGGTAACCACTCTCTTCTGAGGAGCCATCATCTTGGCCAAGTTTTCCATTGTCCCTGTGCAGAGAGGCTACTGGGGGAACAAGATTGTCAAGCCCCATACTGTTAAGTGCAAAGTGACTGTGGATCTCTGTTGGTGCATCTCATCCCTGACCTCAGAGCCATTGGCATACTCACTGAACGATGCCTAAGAACTTACTGATGATGACTGGTGTGGATGAATGCAACACATCAACCAGGGGCTGCACTGACATCCTGGGAAACATTGCCAAGATCGCATTTGACGCTAAGACCTACAGATACCTGCCCCCTGCCCTGAATAGCAGGCAGAGAGATCGTATTTTAGAACTTGGCTTGACTGAATGTCTGCATTTGCATGGATATTGGACTGGATAGGTGTTGAATCACTGTAATTCATAAATTTTCTGGTATTGGCTTGATGATAGGTTCTCCAGAGAGCAGGAAACAGAGGTAGTTTCATGAGATTCCGCACATGTGACTAGAATACATTGGCAATTGAACAACACCATGGGCCCTTTACGACTGTGTCACCTCTCGTCTTAATATGGAAGTTCTGATGAAATCTGAAATGATCCCCAATGGTACACATGCTTGTTGACACAGGGTGGAACTCAAGCTGTTCAGGAGGAGATTGTCTCTGGGGAATTTATGCCATGGACATGAAATAATGGCACCTGAGGCTGTATATCATAATACAACATGTTTTCTGACCTGTGTTGATAAAATGTTACAGATATCAGATGCAGATCCTGAGGCCAGAATTTTCCAGGTGTATCCAGGGAGCATGACACAGAATGGACAAAAGGAAACTGAGGTGTATATATGTGCTTCCAAGTCTGCAATAGCAATAAAACAGGCACATTGACATAAATGAATGTGTGATGTTTGTCTGTATGAGAAATGGGTGTCATATCTGCTCAGTCATAGATCCTGTTAGACATGAAGAAGCTGTGTGTTTTTCTTATTTCCTTCTTGCTCCTGAAGTTTTCTCTCATCTTATGTGGTTTGACAGAAACTAGCTGCTTTTGGAGAATAAAGAGCAATGAAGAGAATGACAGAGATTTGCGAACTGACTGTGGTTTTGCTCTTTTCATGACTCCAGGACATGTAGATGAAGATTTTTATAGTGGTTTAATTGATTTTGGGTAAGTCATTAGCTTCTTCATATCCTGCATAAATGTCATGCATTAGAACTCTGTGGCCGGGTACAGAAACCCTATGGGTTTCTGTCCTCTACTTTCTTCTGTAACATTGGGAGCTACAGAAAATTTTCTCCTTTATTGATCATTATTTTAATATTTTCTAATGCATTTCATTGCAGTGTGATTCTCTTATATTCCAATTCACTATTCTGGAAGGTTAGAGAGACAGGTTTCTCTTTCTTGTCTCCTCAGGGATCTCTTTATGTTGAAAGTTGACATTGCACAGGGTCTCTGACATGATATGAAACACAATGCACACAACCAGAATGGGTTCAGTATGAAGAGGCTACATTATAGTGTCTCTTCAAGTGGTGACAAGGGTTCCCACATCAGCAAGTATTCCTCAAGGCCTTCACAAAGAGGTTACTCAATTTTGGTCTCTAACAATAGGACACATTTTCATACAAAGAAAGAAAAGAGGGTGACAAGCATATGTTTACATGTTGAATTTTACACACATACTTGTGAATAGTCATAGACATTGCTTTAAAAATAGTCTCTATAACAACCCTTAATGTCATTCACGAGCTGACAATGAGTATGGAAAAAATAAAACTAAAAGCTGTGAGATTCTATGTCAACATAGTTTTATTTTGCTTCACTTGTGCATATGCTGAATCACAGATTTGAGGTATTGTTAACATCAGATAGGTGATTAAAATCTCTTTTAATTAGTGAGTAAATACAACATTAAGGAAATTATAGGAGAACTAGTGTACTCTCCTTGGCATAGGAAATATTCTCAATTTGTCTACAAAGTTCTCAGATCCTGAATGTTAGATTTGTTTTTTTGTTTGTTTGTGTGTGTTTGTTTGTTTGTTTTTCTCATTTTTTTTCTTTTTTTTATTTTACAATACTATTCAGTTCTACATAATAGCCACAGATTCCCTTGTTCTCTCCCTTCCTGCCCGCCTCCCCTTCCCCCCAGCACACTCCCTATTCCCACCTCCTCCAGATCAAGGTCTCCCTCGAGGACTGGGATCGACCTGATAGACTCAGTCCAGGCAGGTCCAGTCTGAGTAGTATTCCAACCACAGATCCCACCTCTTCCCTTTTCTCACCCCCCAGTCTTCCCTTCCAAGCCACTCCCCATCCCCACATTTTCCAAATCAAAGTCTCCCATAGGGAGTCAGCAGAGCCTGGCACACTCAGCTGAGGCAGGTCTAAGCTCCTCTCCACTGCACCAAGGCTGTGCAAGGTGTCAAACCATAGGCACTGGACTCTGAAAAGCCTGCCATGCACCATAGACAGATTCCCAATCCCCCTGCCTGGGTGTCCCCTAAACAATTTGAGCTAAACAACTGTCTCTGATATCCAGAGGGCCTAGTCTAGTCCTATGGGGGCACTATACCTATAGTCCACAGTTCATGGGTTTCCACTAGTGTGGCTGGTCATCTCTGTACATTTTCTCATCATGATCTCGACATTCTCTGCCCACAGAATCCCTCCTCTCTCTCATTGATTGGATTCCCAGAGTTCAGCCTGGCACCTGGCCATGGATCTCTGCATCTGCTTCCATCAGTCATTGGATAAAGGCTCTATGATGACAGTTAGGGTATTCACTAGACTGGTCACCAGAGTAGACCAGTCCAGGCACCCTCTTAATCATTGCCAGTAGTCCAAGGTGGGGTCATCTTTGTGGATTCCTGAGAGCTTCCCAGGGACCCTGCCTTTTCCTATTCCCATGATGTCTTTATTTATCACGGTATCTCCTTCCTTGCTCTCCCACTGTCCCTGTTCCAGCTCGACCCTCCCATCTCCTTATGTTCTCATCCCCCATTCTTTTCCCTCCGTTACACACACACACACACACACACACACACACACACACACACACACACACACACTCCCAGTTTGCTCATATAGATTTCCTCTGTTTCTCCTTCCTGGGCTATCTGCGCATCTCTCTTAGGGTCCCTCCTTGTTAGCTACCTTCTCTGGAGCTGTGGATTGTATACTAGTTATCCTTTGCTTTACATCTAGTATCGACTTATGAGTAAGTACATACTATGTTTGTCCTTCTGAGTCTGGGTTACCTCACACAGGACGATATTTTCTAGTTCCATCTATTTGCCTGCAAATTTCATAATATCATCGTTATTTTACTGCTGAATAGTACTCCATTGTGTATATGTGCCACATTTTCTTTATCCATTCTTCAGTTGAGGGGCATCTAGGCTATTTCCAGGTTCTTGCTATTACAAATAATGCTGCTATGAACATAGTTGAGCATGTATCCTTGTGGCATGATTGAGTATTCATTGAGTATATGCCCAAGAGTGTTATAGCTGGGTCTTGAGGAAGACTTATTCCCAATTTTCTGAGAAAGCACCATAGTGATTTCCAGAGTGACTGTACAAGTTTGCATTCCCACCAACAGTGGAGGAGTGTTCCTCTTGCTCCACATCCTCTCCAACATAAGCTGTCTTCAGTGTTATTTTTTTTTATCTTAGCCAGTGAATGTCAGATGTTAATAATGGTTGCTACATAGTAGAGAGAGAATGGACACAGTATTGAAATTCCTCAACTTTGCAGCTATACAATGTACCTGGACCTTCTTTATCCATCTGCTGAGGTTCTTGTGCTATCTATAAGCTGACTCTTAACCCACATTCACTTTTGTTTGCATTTCAGGGGAATTTAAAAGACTGTATTACAACTGTTAGTCCCAGTGTACTGTGCACACTTTGATTCCTATGGTTGCTTCACATTATTGTTTTTCAGTTTCAGGTCAGTGGGGTTTGCGTTTCTGTTGACTCATCTTTGATGTTCGACCTCATAATGGAAATTCTCATTAATGACACCTTTGAAAAGTTATTAACATGTCCTATGCTTTATTGCAAAATATATTTAAACAAGTACATACAAAAATAATATAGCATTTAGAGGCTTTTACATAATTATTTACATATAAATAGTGAATAATGATAAACATAATTAACATTTCCATCTCTACTATGTGAAACAAAACATTTGATGAATACTTAATTATCATGTGTACTTACTGGATGCATCCTTCAAAACATATATACATTATTTGATAGTCAAGGCAGATGGCTGACATTTCCATATATTTGTCATTACTTCCTATTTATGTTGGGGGAGAGGAAAGGCTTACTTCAGCTTCCACTTTCACATCACTGTCCATCATCAAAAGGCAGTGGATACCTGAGAGCTTCCCAGGCACCCTGCCTTTTCCTATTCCCATGATGTCTTGGACTACTGTGGAGGCCATGGAGGATCCCTGCTCGCTTTCTCCCCATGACTTGCTCAGCCTGCATTCTCATACCAATCAAGGACCACTTGCCAAGATGAGGCACTCTCCACTGTGAGCTGGCCCCTCCCACATCAATCATCAATCAAGAAAATGTTCTACAGCCTAGCCAATGGCCTTTCCCATGGTGGGATTTTCTTGATTAACATTCCTTCTTCCCTAGATTGTTTCTCATTAACACAAAAATTAGCTGGTACAACCGTGTTTCCCAGAATGACTATAGTCTCCTGGGACCAAGCAATCCTGCTTCAGCATTCCCAAGAAGCAGCAACTGCAAACATGTACTCCTTGCCCAATTTCCTTTGGCCTTTTTTATGCTCTATCTTACCAATTTTCAAATACTACCTGAAATCTCAAAGGTACTATAAATCTTTTTTGTGTGAAAATGCCTCAGATTTCTTTACATGTACAGTCTCAAGTTGAATTTGTTTGATCATACAAACAGTGACCACATAAAATGGTAGAAGTTTTTATCCATTTAATAGCCAAATTAATTTTCCAGTGTCTTAAGTATAAAAGTTACAAAGGTTGCTGAAAGTACCTTAATTTTTGCTCTCTAAAAAAATGTATCTATAGAAAACCACAATAAGCACTATCCTGTACATTAGCCTAATTCAACACAGTCTCACTCAAAGACACTAAAGAAGATATATGATGGATTACTTCCAATGTAACTGGGGGTTAAAAAGGCAAAACAGACTGTTCTGTTTAAATTTGACTTTACCATGGATTATCTTTTTATCTCCATCTAGGTTGATTGAATGTTTTGCTGGGTGTACAACTCAGGACTGGCATCTGTGGTCCATTAGTATCTGCAGGACATTTGTCCAGGCCCTTGAGACTTTTAATCTTTTTTGAAAAGTCAAGTGTAATTCTGGTAGTTCTGCCTTTATAACTTACTTGTTCTTTTTCTCTTGCAACTTTTAATATGATTTTCTTTCTCCTGTATGTTTGATAATTATGTGGTGAGGGCACTTCATTTTATGGTCCTATCTATTTGGTGTTCTGTAAGCTTCTTTTGCCTTTATAGGCATGTCCTTCTTTAGGTTAGAATGATTTTCTTCTATGATATTTTTAAATCTATTTTCTGGGCCTTCGTGTTGGAATTCTTCTCCTACTTCTACTATTCTTAGGTTTGGTCTGTTTTAACATTCTTTCTTTGTTCTGTATGTCTAGTGTTTTGACTCTTACGTGGCAGGAGGACTTTCCATTTTGATTAAATCTATTTGGTGTTCTGTATGCTTTTCAGGCATTTCCTCCTTTAGGTTAGGAAAGTGTTCTTCTATGATTTTGTTGAAGATATTTTCTGGGGCTTTGAGTGGGGAATCTTAGCTTTTACTTTTCCTATTATTCTCTGGTTTGGCCTTTTCATAGTGCCCCAGATTACCTGAATCTTTTGTGTCAGAACATTTAGATTTAATAAATTCTTTGACTGCTGTATCATTCTCTTCTATCATATCATCTATGCTTGAGATTTTCTCTTCCATTCAGTATTTCCTGTTCAAATACCTGTATTTTCTTTCCATCTTCAAGATTTCCTCAGTTTGTGTTTTCTTTATCGCTTCTATTTCCATTTTAAAGTCTTGGGTGGTTTTATTCATCTCCTTCACCTGTTTGTGCTTTCCTGGATTTCTTTAAGGGATTTATTCATTTCTTCTGTAAGGGCCTCTATCATCTTCATACAATTGTAATTAAAGTTGTTTTCTTGAGCTTCCATGGTGTTGGAGTATCCAGGGCTTTCTGTAGTAGGATAGATGAGGTCTGGTGGTGCCATGCTGCCCTGCATGTTGTTGGTTATGCTCTTACACTGGCCTCTAGTCATCTGGGTTTTTATTATTAGTTTAAGTGCTGATTTCTGAGTTTATCTTTGTTGTATGGATTTGGGGGGTGTTTCCCCCATTGCTTTCTGTTTCCTCTCTTGTCTTCTGGCCTGAGTGGCCTGCAGTTCTGGAGACCAGAAAGTCTTCAAGGTCTAGTTGTGTGACTCAGCTGGGTTTTTGGTGACCTGTGCAGCATTTGGGATTTTGGGTGTTACCTTTGGGGATTCTTGGGTTCTGGGAACTTTGTGTGGTCTCTGGGATTCTAGATAACAGTGTAGTATTTGGGGCTCCAGTTACCTGGGGTTCATAATACCAGCATGGCCTCTGGTAGAGTGGTTGTCCTCTGCCAGAGTTATAAGCAGGGATATGGAACCAGGGGAGGCAGTGCTATTGGAGATAACTGAGTTTTAAGGGGTATTAGTGGTTGGGTTGGTTGGTTGGTTGGTTGGTTGGTTGGTTGGTTGGTTGGTTGGTAGTATCTTTTCTGGGGTTCCTGTTACCTGCATAGCCTCAGTAGAACCATAGAGTATTCTACCATGGTTCTATGTTGGGATATGGAGCCCAGGAAAGGGGGTGCTGTTGCACACTGATGAGGTGAATTGTACTGGCATGGCCTCTGGTAGAGCTGGAGTATTGTGGGGCTCCTAGTATATATTGGTCTCCATAGAGAGGGAGACTTCTGCTGGATTGTGAGCCAGAATAATGAGTCCATGTGAGGGTGTGCTGTCGAGACTGGGATTTCTAGTACCAGTGTAGCCTCGGGTAAAGAAGGAGTATTCTAGTGGAGATTTGTGGCCAACATCTACTGAATGATTTTTGCTATACTCAATATGATCAAGATACTTTATATGAATAAATGAAAATGTTAATTAGTAAAAATCTGTTAAATTTTAATTCTTTAATAATTATCCTTTAACAATTAAAAGATACAATGTCATTGATTAGCTATATTGTTCAAGTAATGGTTTTTTTCATGTTTCTTTAAAATGAGAATCCCTAGGCAAATATATAGCTGAATGAATGCTATGGCTATGTTCTAGTTCATATATGGCATTCAGAGATCACACAAGCTCTTTCAAGATTTCACAAAGATAAAAAGGTTTATATCAGAATTTTCTATTAAGATTAATTCTGAAAATAGTTTCAGTTTTAAAGTTCTCTTATTTCATGTCCTGCATTAGAAAAGAGAATCAATACTGAAATTTAGAGGGGTTATATAAAAAGGCTTGCTTCAACTGTTTTGAAATTTTCATGTTTGCAACATCCTCCATGATGCTCATGTGTCTTCTTTTAGAATACCAACATCAAAATATGAGTTTTTTCTGGTATTGTTTTTTGCTACTGATGAGATCAACAGGAACCCTTTTATTTTACCCAACATGTCTCTGACATTTTCCTTTGGTGTTGGCATGTGTTTTGATACATTGGAAATAATTGATGAACTAAATTCACAACAAAACAATACCTCAAGATTTCTTAATTATGACTGTGGAATGTATGATTGTGATGTAGAACTTACAGGACCATCATGGACTACATCTTTAAAACTGGCAACCTATATCAAGGCTCCAAAGGTGAGGCAGTGTTGTAAAAGGGAGGTAATAGCTTATCTATGCCAATTCTAAGTTCCTACAGAGAATGAATGGGTGGCATAGGTTTGTGTGAGCTGTTCTATACATTCTAAAAGATTAAATAATCAGATATTGGTATGTCACCAGTATTTCCTTGTATTACAAGAATAAATGAATGGGGGAAACATAAAAAAATTGTTGAACATTCAGACTTGTCACAAATAATCCAGAATCCAATAGGACTAATACACATTTACAGGGTAATCCTACTGTCCTTTTTAGGAATTCTAAAGGTGAGAAACACAACTCATATCTAAGAATAAATTTCCTGCCAATTATATTCCTCACATGGCTTCCTTTGTTCTTCATCCTTCAGATTTTCTTTGGACCATTTCATCCTATCCTGAGTGACAATATCCATTTACCCAATGTCTACCAGATAGCACAGAAAGATACATGTTTGCCCCATGCCATGGTCTCTTTGATGCTTTATTTCACATGGACCTGGATAGGGATGGTCATCTCAGATGATGACCAGGGAATTCAGTTTCTCTCAAACTTTAGAGAAGAGATGCAAAGAAATGGAGTCTGTTTAGCTTTTGTGAATGTGATCCCAGATAACATACAGTTATACATGACAAGGGCTGGAATATATGACAAACAAATCATGACATCATCAGCAAAGGTTGCTATCATTTATGGAGAAATGAACTCTACCCTAGAAATCAGCTTCAGAAGATGGGGATGTTTAGGTGTACAGAGAATCTGGGTCACCACCTCACAATGGGATGTCACCACATGTAAGAGAGATTTCAGCCTTGATCTCTTCCATGGGACTGTCACTTTTGCACACCACCATGGCAAGGTTTCTAAATTTAAGAATTTTATGCAAACAATGAACACTTCCAACTATCCAGTAGACATTTCACAGATGAGAATGAAATGGAATTATTTTAATTGTTCAGTCTCCAAGACCAACTATAGCACAAGGAATCATTTTTCATTCAACATTACACTGGAATGGTTATCACAACACAGATTTGACATGGACCTGAGTGAAGAAGGTTACAATTTATACAATGCTGTATATGCTGTGGCCTACACCTACCATGAAATCATTCTCCAGCAAGCAGAATCCCAGCAAATAGATGAACTCATAGGTTTATCCTATGACTGTCATCGGGTAAAGCATCTCACTTTTCATCATGCTTAAGTCATAATATTGTTTGTTAAATGGCTCCACAAATGTTTGTATGTATTTGTCAGAGACTTTCATTCAAAAGATGTGTGTTCCTCAAAACACCCTAATATGAATCTTTTATGTGGGTCAATAGACTGCACAAAATTAACATTCAATAGATGACAACATTATGTATGAAAATCAGTTATTTTTGTGAGAATGAATCTCAACACTTTGCCAAATGAGTTCACTATTGGAAAATAAAATCCTCAAGAGAACACTCAAAGAAAATTTCTTTCTCAAGAAATAAAATATGTGTTGATCAATGTCATGAATAATTATTTATATGAAATATCAATTAATTATGGAGACAAAAATAAGGACTGCATGTTCTTATTAAATTTATTTTTATTTAATATATGTATACTGTATTTACATTATACGCACTCTTTCTCTCCCTTTCAAAAACTTCCAGGCTTCTCACTCCTTCTTAATTTTCTGATTTCTCTTTTATTAATATAACTTTTGCTAAACACACACACTTATGTAAAAACATCCATTTTGACAGTTTTCATACAAGGAATGAGTGTTCAGATCTCTTTCACTATGTTACTCATTATTTGGTAAGCATTTCTTCCATTTCCACCATAAAAATGGATGTGAAGTATAATAAAATTTAATTATCCATGAGGTATCTTGTATTTCAGTAGATAGCATATCTTCAATATACTTGTCTTTTCTGGAAGACATTTTAAAATTAAGGTCATTCACAATGTCACTTTGTCTTACTTCTAATCTTCTAATGATACACCTCACTTAGATGACTTCTTTGCTGAAGAAGAGAGTATTTACTAACCCTATTGGAGAGCTGGTGAACATGAATCCAAGAGAAAAACTATGTGCAGAGTATGACATTTACAACATTTGGAATTTCCCACAAGGTTTTGGATTAAAGGTGAAAATAGGAGGTTATTCCCCTTATTTCCCACAGAACCAACAACTGCACATTTCTGAAGAATTAGAGTGGGCCATGGGAGCAACACTGGTATGTATACCATAATTTTCATTCTATTCAGTACATCTGTGTTATAAATATGTGTGGCATCAGAGTGATGACTTAGTAGTTAACAACAATCACAACTCTTAGGAAGGACCCAAGCTCAGTTCACACAGCACCTGTGTTTGATGGTTCACAACTTCCTGTAAGTCCACATTGTGGGGATCCAATGCCTCTGGCTTCCATGGACACTTAAAGATGCATTACAATTCACCCTACTCCACAGAAACACATATACAAAATAAAAATATAACTATTTAGACTATGAAATTTTTTAAACTAGGTACAAGCCATGAAATTGTGTGATTTTACGTGAACATCTTTATAGCCTAATCAAGGATATCATGCAATTGACTCCAGAAACATTTCTCTGTATCCTAAACTTTCATGTTAACTTAAAAAATTTTAAGTCTGAGAGTCTCCTACAACATACTTTGTTCTTATTCATCCTATAATTCTTCATTGTTCCATGCTTCTTTTCCTCCCACCCAACTCATTATCCTTGCTTTTGAGTTTTAAAACCTTCAAGAACAATCAATTTAGAAAGGAACAATTTATAACATCTAAACAAAAACTGTGTACATACAATATTACATAATGTATTAAATATTGTATGGCCTTCATTTCCAGTGCACGTTTATATAAAAGGCTCAGATACCTGAATTTGACAAATAATGCATGATAGAAGAATATGTGTAACCTGTGTCTGTTACCAACTCATATTTCATTTGCTTCAGTTTCCCACTTCTACATGCAGTATGACATGCACTCCTGGATTCAGGAAATTTCATCAGGAACAAACAGCAGACTGCTGCTTTGACTGTGCCTGGTGCCCAGAGAATGAGATTTCCAATGAGACAGGTATGTGTTTGTGTACAGAAGAAATTGCTGAAACTGAATATCTTCTTTTTTCAAAACTAAAAAGGGCCTGGAAGGAAACTAAAGACACAAAATATGAGATTTTAATTTAATTATTTTAGTGATATCAAGCATATTATGAACCCTGGAATAAACATGCACCATCTTCCCTAAACCACACATCTTGCTCACATTATGATGGTCACAGATTTTATATTTTCCAAAGAATGTTTAATTAAAAACAAAACATTTTTGTAACATATTCTACAAGAAAATTTTGCACATTGTATTGCTATCTACATATCTAATCTTCCTTAACCCTTGGACAAATTGAATTTATGACAAGATCAGTCCACAATCATGTCCTCCTGGCACACAGCTTGGACCCTGAAAAAAAAAGAGTTTCAGGCTCTTATTGTTGTTAATGAAATATGTTTAAGATCTTCTTTAAGATCACCAGATTTCTATTTTTATGATTCACTTTACTGCTTAAGCTGTTTCTTTACTTCCTTTTCACATGTTAGAAACTTAGTTCAGTGGGTTCTTGCCCTGAGGTTGCCACTTCTTTTATGCCATTTAATATCAATAAGAACACATCTTTTAAACTTTTCAAACAGTGCTACTACCTAGTGACCAAGCTTTCCAATCTGTGAGCAATTAGGGACAATTCTCACTCTAACCACCACGTGTGCGCAGCCCACAGATCTATGTCTAATAAATTGAAAGTTTGAGGGAAATAACTAATCTCAACTGTTCCATATTACCATTTATAATACACATAGAAACCAAGTATTTTCCTTATTTTTAAAAATTACATGAATATGTAAGTTAATAAACAAAAGTAAGTAATATCTTAGCTGCCTCTATGATGAAGTTGGTGTGCGTCATCACCAGGGAGGGATTGCTACAGAGCAGCCTGACTTCACTGCTCCCTACAGGAACAATGAAGGAAATTATTGCTCAACACCAAAATGATTATTGAGGTATCTTCTTATTAATACAGATACTAAATGATTAATTATATAATGATGAAATGTGATGAGGTTTTGTTGTTTATGTCCTTCTGCAGATATGGAACAGTGTGTAAGCTGTCCAGAAGACCAGTATTCAAACACAGAACACACACACTGCCTGCAAAGATATGTCTCCTTTCTATCTTATGAAGACCCATTGGGAATGACACTGGCCTGCATGTCCCTGTGTTTCTCTGCCCTCACAGGTCTTGTTCTTGGTGCTTTTGTAAAGTACAATGACACTGCTATTGTGAAAGCCAATAATCAAATTCTCAGCTACATCTTACTGGTCTCCATCACCTTCTGCTTCCTCTGCTCATTGCTCTTCATTGGGCATCCCAACATAGTCACTTGCACTCTGCAGCAGACCACATTTGGAGTCTTTTTCACAGTGGCTGTGTCTACTGTCTTGGCCAAGACTATTACTGTGGTCCTGGCCTTCAAGCTCAATGCTCCAGGAGGAAGGATGAGAGGGATGCTGGTATCAGGGGCACCTAACTTTGTCATTCCCATCTGTACCTTGGTCCAACTTGTTCTCTGTGGAATCTGGCTGGTCACATTCCCTCCCTTTATTGATACAGATACACACTCTGAACATGGGCAGATCATCATTGTGTGCAACAAAGGCTCGGTCATTGCATTCCATTTTGTCCTGGGATACCTTGGCTCCTTGGCTCTGGGAAGCTTCACTGTGGCCTTTTTGGCCAGGAATCTTCCTGACAGATTCAATGAATCCAAATTCCTGACTTTCAGCATGCTGGTGTTCTGCAGTGTCTGGGTCACCTTCCTTCCTGTCTACCACAGCACAAAGGGGAAGGTTATGGTGGCTGTGGAGGTCTTTTCTATCTTGGCCTCCAGTGCAGGTCTGTTAGGGTGCATCTTTGTCCCAAAATATTATGTTATTTTAATAAGACCAGATTCAAATTCTCTTCAGAAGTACAGGGATAAATCTCTTCATTGAACCCTTTATAGTTTTAATCGTTTAGATGATACTTAAAATATCTTTGTTCCCCTCCTTCCCTGGTGATAACCACCTCTTCCATTCTCAGCATAAATCATTTGCTACCAGTTCTCTGAGTAAGCTTTAGGCCTTTTGATCTTTTTTCCCATCTCCTTTATCAAATTTGATAATTTCATCCGTGTTTACCTTACATTTAGTGGTCATATAGGTGAGACTTTCTGAAATACCTTTTATTGTTCATAGAAGACATATTCTCACAGGAAACACCCCATCTTCTGCCTCTCAAAATCTTTCCTTCCTCCTTCAGTATCCCCTGAGCCTTAGGTGTGGAGGGATGGTTTGTTGATAGATCGATTGGTTCTAAATTTTCATGTTGAACTGCAGGAATCATTAATAAATGGACCCCAGTTAGTCTTTATTCCCACCTACTTTTCCTATGGTAGCATGCAGAGCACTCTTCTAGCACCTTGAATGCTAGTCAGTATGGGAAAGGTTTCTAGTTGGGCACCAGCTCGACTTTTCCATATTTGATGACATAAATAGGTGTTGTCCCCTGGAATATCACCTCAGCACCAGGTTATATAGATCAATTCCAAAACTCAAGCCACAGAGATCTATGCAGAAAAAGAAGTGGAAAAGTTGTAAGGGACAGAAATAGTGGATGATTTCATGGATGCATTATCATCCAGAAACAAAAATGACTGGCAATCATATGAACTCAAAAGACTTTGGAAGCATGCATAAGACTGGCAGGCACAGAACAAATTATAAAATATCCCAATATTAACAAATGGACATGGATTCAAATCCCATGCCAAAACAAGAAGTATTTTGCAATTCATGCCTGTTTCAAAAAAGAAATCTCCAGTGGAGTTTCAATGGTTATGTCAACCAAACTCCAGGAAATGGCCGTGCTTTGTGTTGTAGATGACCAGCATAAGACAAATTTCATGTGTTTTTCTTTTTGTGTGTGTTGGGCATGGGGCTTTCTGATTATTTTGTTTTATTTAGGCATTGTTTTTCTTATATTTTTGTTTATTTGTTATAATTTCCATTTATGCTTTATTTTGTCTAAGAAAAAGAAGAAAAAACACGAAATTGGATGAATAGATAGGTGAGGAGGATCGAGAAGGCATTTACAGAGGGGAAAATATGATCAAAATGTATTATTTGGAAAAAGTTTTAATCAAAAGTAAAATTAGAAATACATATATAATATATCTAATTACATATGTATTCACATATAAATATTAAATGAATCTGCACTTCATGGGTTGATAACAGTTCCCCAAGATACACAGACAGTTTTAACAGAACCTCAGTATCAGGCATGAAAAACTGTTCCTCAAGACATTTGTCAGAGTAATCCAAAAGACTCTCAAAACTATACAAGCTATGGGCACTCATTTTGTTGCCTCCCAGACATTAAAGACGTTCCCTGTTGCTGAAGATACCACACACTTCAGAAACGGACATGGAAGTACTGAGATGGAATTGACTGGCAAGCTTCCTCCCTGAGGACTAGCTTTCAGAGTGTCTGAAGATGCTAAAAACTTCCAAGAGAGAAAAGCAATTCTAAGTTCTACTCAGCTGAAAAATAAACCACCATAAAGACTATGATGGCAAAATATATTCAAAAGTGATATTGTGGCAAATATATATTTGGAGTAACCAACACCTGATTATTTGTCTTTAAGGCATTCAACAATAGGAATTTATGTTTGTTACTGTAAATTTAGACAACTACATATGATTAGTGATGTCTTGGACTCTAAGGGAGAGTCAATTATTGCTACTTTCTGAACAAATATAATATTGGTAACCTATTCTTATATCCCCAAATAAGCATAGTCCTGGCCACTCATGACAAAGCTTCTTTTCAACACACTGAGTCCAAAGCAGAAACATCCAACTCGTCGTGGTATGTCCAACCAAATTTGATATATGTACAACATGACCCCTCCATTCAGAGCACAAGGAACATCATGGAAAGTGGTTGAAAGACAGTAAGACCTAGAAGACTAGGGTGCCTACTGAAAGAGAGTACCTTCTCTATAACAGTGAAGCTGCACCTATGATATCTTAAAAAGCTGGTCAACTAAATATGAACTACATACAGTGTCATCACCAGTAGACATGTCAAAGATATGGGGAATTCTCCTATATGTCCACACCCCTAGATGGAGAACTACAGGCAATCAATGGGTGCTGAGAGATGGAGACTTAGTTGTCTCTAGGGATGACCCCAAGCGAACAACAATAAATGTACTCACCAGCTGTCTGTGTCTCTCTGTGTGTTGGTGTACACATCTCTATCTTTTTGTGTGTATATAAAAATAATTTTAAAGAGAATTCATGAATTTTAGTTGGAAGGTGGGGACATGAGATGGGGTGCAGGAAGAGCATGTGGTGGAAATAATGTAAATGCAGTTCTTATGAATGAAATTATCAACAAGTAACTGTAAAAAAATCAAATCCCTCAAAATACATTGTATAAAATATCCAAAGATATAATATATATTTCTAAAAAGTGCTCAACCATGATGGAAATGCAAATTAAAACTCTATTAGATCACTATGTCACACAACAAGAAAAGTCTTCATCAGGAACACAAATTTCCAACAAGGTGAGTTGGAAGTCAGAAAGATCTCTCACACAGTACTGAAAGGAATGAATACTAGTGCAACCAATTTTGGAAATCAGTCTGGAAGTTTCTTACAGGACTAGGACTGGAACTGAATATGTCCTAGCTATATACCCCTGGGAATATAACCAATGCATTCTTTTTTCTATACACAAGTATGCACATGCACCTTCATTGTTGCTCTACTCATCATTACTAAGACACCAATTATCCTGGATGCACAGAAGAAATATGTTGTTCTTGTACACAATAGACTATTATTCAGCAAAAAAAAAATGATTAATAGTATTAAATGTCCAGATAAGTTGGTAGAATTGAAAAAAGTATACTCAGTGAGATAAGTAAGATTCAAAAACATCTGGCTTCTTTTCTATGGGACTCTGCCTGCAAATCTTTCATGAGTAGGTACTTAACTTTATTTTTATTTACAATAGAATCTGCTCTCATACAACACATACCATCCACAGTTTCCATCCCTCCATTCTTCCAAAACCCCCATACACACACCACTCCTCTGCCTTAGATCTATTCCCCCTCTGTTTCTCTTAAGAAAAGTGCAGGCCTCCAGGAGACAACAACCAAGCATAGCAAAACAAGATACAATAAGACAAAGCAAAAGCTCTCATATTAAGGCTGGACAAGGCCACTCATTAGGAGGAGAAAAGTCCCAAGATCAACTAAAAGAGTCATAGATAATGGAGCCCACTTGATACAAAGTAATTTAAAAAAAAAAAAAGCACCCAGTGAAATGGAGACCAGGTTAAGGAAATGGGGGCATCATAGTATAGCTAAAATGAAAGTATATAGGTACAATACTTGGGGTGTAAAAGCTTAAAAAGAGAAAATACAGGAGTATGAGGAAAGCAAGAGTTTGCAGGAGGCTGGCTCAAAGGGTGGGATAGGAAAGCATGTGGAAGTCTTTTAAATGCAAACCAATCACAAAATGGAGGGGTGGTAAAACACACTTGAAATCAATTTACAATTGTAAAAGTGTTTTGAACTTGCCCCTGTGAAATATTACCCACTGACTCTTCCTTAAGTGTGTTTGATGGTGGCATTAAGTCCATAGATTTGCTGAGCAGCTATCTGCACCATGACTAATCAGAGACATTTCAACTCTTCCAACTGAAAATGCATGCTCAACAAAAGTAAGTATCTACCAATTCATGCTGCAGAAAGCTCGCCACTCCTGACCCTTGCTTGTGAACAGGAATCGTAGTTTTGGGTCTTTAATGTTCACAACTTTAAATTAGATGTTTTCTGGTTCCTATTAATGCAACTGTACACTAGTGATTTCTCAAGCTGTGACCTTGAGAAAACCCATATTTCCAATGGTTTTAGGAACTGAGATACCATTCAGTAGCCTAATTACAGTTATTAAGTATCAAGGAACATAAATTTCTGATTGGGGTCCTAAAACCATTGGAAATATGGGTTTTCTGATGGTCATGACCCACGGGTTGTTGAGAAACAAATGTTTCTTGATAGGTTTCATGAAAAGTCATTGTCATTAGACTCTAGAATTTGGAACTTATACTATGACTAGGTCCTTGTTAAGCGACTTATAAGAACTAATAGCAGATGTTTCCAGACTTTGACTCACAAGGTATTTATTGACACTACTTCACCCCATTGCTATAATGCAAAAGCAGCCATAAGAATGGATATGAAAGGAATATAGCTCTCATCCAATTAAGCTTGAATATGGACAGTGGCATCTGGATTTGAACAACATAAAATATTAACAATTAACATTTTGTTATGCACACAGATATTAACATAAGTGTCTTATAGTACAATTTGAACTGTGTGATTTACATCAACATAGTATATGCTTTATATGTAGGAGGAATTATTAGTCTCTAACATAACAAAGCAAAATGTTGACTAATCAGAATTGTCAGGATATAGTACATGCATGCTTTGAAATATCACTCTGTGAGTTATAAATATGCTGCTATCCAATGTGCCTGGGACATCTTTTTCCATCTACAGATGTTTCCTGTGCTTTGCTTATTTCCTTACTCTTATCCCAACTTTCATTTCAAATGCATCTTTTGTGTACTTTACAGAATATGTTTGGCAACTATTAGCAACAGTGCACTGCACACTTTGATTCTGGTAAATGCTTCTTTGTATTATTTCTGAATTTTGTGACAGCAGGGTTTGCATCTCTACTGGCTCACTTTGATCCTCCACCTCTTGAGGGGAATAATAGAAATTCAAATTAATGACAATTTCATAATCTGTAATGAGTATTATTCATTAGAGGTATCTGAATTGCTTCAACACACTTTGGTGCTCTAAATGAATTTTTTAGCTCTAAACTCACAATTGACAAATGCAAATCTGAGCAAAGGGGCATTGTTGTTTCTATTTTAGTAGAGATATAATTGCTTATGGAAACACAAGTACTGAGAGACTGTGTTGAGATAGATGAACACATTTCATAGGGAGAAAAACTCTCAGTGCTCAGACATCACTTAAAGGATGGTGAAGAATTAGGAAGGTTGTAACAGTAAAAGGAGTCTGATACCTTTTTTACTAAATTGGCATGGTAACATTCACACTAAAGTGTAGCTAGAGTTTTCCTGCCTTGCCCACAGTCAGGACAAATCTTTTCACCTGCCAGTCCCACAGCCGCTCAGACCCAACGAAGTAAACACAGAGACTTATATTGCTTACAAACTGTATGGCCATGGCAGGCTTCTTGCTAACTGTTCTTATAGCTTAAATTAATCCATTTACACAAAACTATACCCTGTCACGCGGCTCGTGGCTTACTGGCATCTTCATATGCTGCTCGTCCTGGCACGGCTAGCAGTGACTCCTTCTGCCTTCCTGTTCTTTTCTCCTCGATGTTAGTCCCACCTAAACTTCCTGCCTAGCCACTGGCCAATCACAGTTTTATTTATTGACCAATCAGAGCAACACATTTGCCATACAGAACATCCCACAGCACTAAAGGTAACAGCCAATTGATGTTTAAATGGGCCTAAGGGATAATAATCTTGCTATGTGGTTTATTGTATTATTTTATATACGAAGAGAATGGATATATTTATTGGGGACTATGGGGGTCCAGCCGCTCAATAGTCCTCTCCCAGGGTCCGAGAAGAATCTACAACCAGCTGATAATTAATCTTTGATGAAAAGAAATGAATCTATGTACACGAAACTCCTTAGTCATATACTTTATTATTATTCTGTGATAGTTCTCTCTCACTACACAGCTTCTATTCTGCTCTCATACCTAGCTCCTTCCTTGCCTGATTTCTCTATATTTGTCTACTGTCCCCTCTAGGTTCTATCTTAATTCCTTCATCTAGTTCTGTCCCTTCTAGGTTCTCATCTATCTAGTTCTTTCCCCTAGCAGCTCCTCTCCCGTCTCCTTCTCTCTCATCTGGCTCTTCCTCATCTTGTTCTTCCCCATCTCTCTCTTCCCCATCTTCCATCTCATTCCTCTTGTCCTATCTTCTAGCCCTTCAATCTAGTTCTTCCCCATCTCAGTTCATTCCTCTCAAGTTCTTACCCATCTAGTTCTTCCATTCTCTTTTCTCTGTCCTCTCGTGCCCTGGGAGTCCTAGTATATATACACTTACAAGCAGTATTCCCTTCGCAGTGCAAAACCAGGCTTCCAGGGTCAAATGGAGGGGTGATAAGAATCACATAGGGAGGCAATAACCGTTAATTATCATATGCAACCCCAAAGGGAAGTGACCAATAGGGAAATGAATTAACTAAAGGCTAAATTCAGGAAATATCTAAGAAGAGAGCTCTTATGTGCTCAACTATAATCTTAAATGTGATTGGTAGAAAGTGTTAAAAATCTCTAAGTTGCTAGGTCAATGGGAGAAAATAAAACTGTCTTCTTTTTTCTTGTGGCAAGCTATCTGCCATTTTTCTGCAGGGTGGGGGAAAGTGTGCTCAGTCACTAGGCAACCTGTGTACAGCTAGATGCATCTGGTGATAGTTAAAGGGAGATCTGGAACTGGAAGTAAGGTTTGGGAAAGGAGGAAGTAAGGCTTAATTGGCACATCCTCCAGGCCTTCTCAAACAGGTGACCCGGATGCTTAAGTCTGTTCTTAGAGAGTACAGAGGTATCTCTGATAAAGTACTTTCCTCCATCTGGGGATGGACGTGGCTGGATGCTGCTAATGATAATTACAGGGAAGCTTGAACTGGAGTTCTGGCTGAGCATAGCTGTCAGCACAGAAGGTTATCTAAATATTCCTAGAAGTGATTAGGTAAGGAGTTAGTGGTCTATAAAGTTAGCAAGGCTGTAAGAAAAGAGGGTCCGAGCTGAATTGTGTAAAGTTAATACTTAACGTCCACCTGGCCTAGGCAGTGTCTCCTTATGGAATTTATCTTAAATCAGGAGAGTTGCATGTGGACTGTTATTACTGCTAGTCCTTGAAAGTGGCCAAGGGAGAATCTGATTCCAGAGAAAGCCTTTCCTAAGGCAGTTCTCCAAATACCTGGAATGTGTATGTCCAGAGAGTGATCAGTCCACACTGTTAGCCCTTCTTAGGGAAAAGTCAACTGGGAAAGCTATGAAGGCACACATGATTTTCATAACAGAATACAACTGATATATAACAAGCCAAGTAACACCAAAAACTCCTTGGGATTTGGCTTCCTCTGGAGGAATTCTCTGATTCCTCCAGGTAGTGACTTTGCCATAACCAGCTGAGTTCTTATGATATTCCTGCAGCCTACAGCATATATTAAATTAGATGACATATATTAAAATAATTATCAAGTTTTATTGACAATGACATTTGAAAATATTAAATGCATATTCTAAAACGTCATGGAAATTTCATTACTGGAAGCAAAACACTTGCGGTACGCGGTACCTTAATGCGGTCTCTGGGCGCCAGCGTCCATACCAAAAGATGGCAGAGGTTGGGTCCAAGTCAGTGTTGTTCGTGTGTCTTGGTAACATTTGAAGGTCATGCATTGCAGAAGCAGTTTTCAGAAAATTGGTAACTGATGAAAATGTTTCAGATTTTCTTTCAATTTCATTCAATTTTTCATTCAATTTTTCATTCAATTTTCATTCAATATTCATTCTTGATATATTAAATAGCATCAAGATACTTTTTACACGTGAATACAATTCTTAATTAATAAAAATTATTAAATGAGAAAGTGCCAAGGACTAGATATATGGTTCAAGTCATGGGTTTCTTAATGTTTCTCTAGAATGAGAATTCCAAGACAAAAACAGAGCAGGCCATTGACAGCTGCGCTGTTTCCGACTGGAAAGTGGGCCAGCCCCCAGACCCAAGAGCTGTCAGCTGCCTAAGAAATCATGGCATTAGCACAGCCCATAAGGCAAGACAGATTACAAGAGAAGACTTTGTTACATTCGATTATATACTATGTATGGATGAAAGCAATCTGAGAGATTTGAATAGAAGAAATAATTAAGTTAAAAACTGCAAAGCTAAAACTGAGTTACTTGGGAACCACAGAAACAACTCATTATTGAAGATCCCTATTATGGCAATGATTCTGACTTTGAAGTGGTATACCAGCAATGCCTCAGGTGCTGCAAGGCCTTCCTGGAGAAGAATCACTAGATGGTCCTGCCCACCACCATTGAGCAACTCACTCACCAGAGCCATGCCCAAGGGTAGTGGCAGTCCTTGGCCCCATGCCCCACCTGTCTTTTCAGCTGATTTACTATATATCTTTAAAATAACTGTAGGTGGAAATTAGATATATGTTCAGAAGGATAAAAATATTTGAGTAAGACAATTTGAGGTGTGGCTAAGCATTCTTAGACTAACTGAATCTCTCACCTTGTCCTAATTACAAAATAATGGAACAAGAAAATATGGAACAAAATAGAACCTAATAGAATAAGAATGACCTACAAGGTCCAAGTCAGCCTCTGAGCCCAGCCAACCTGAATAGTCTGGTCTAACTAGAGTATGTGCCTGGGCAGCACCCAGTGGTACCATTTGCTTGCCTTATACCTCTGTCCTAGACTCTTGTGACAATAACTCCATCCATATCAGCCTTCCATTTAACATTGGAAGAATTTAAACTCAGATACTGAGGGCATTTAAATATTTAAAAGAGGAGAAGCTGGCTGTGATATGCAGGCCTACAATTCCAGCAGGCCATCTTGGGCTATACAGTGGAGATAGGAACAACAAATTGATAAAAATTAGCATTTTATTCTTACTTGGCTTTTGTCTGGTGTTTTTGAGCTTTGTTCCTATTTTGCCTCAATAGTGGTATGTTTGTAGTGCTCTTTTATCAGCATTTTAAAAAGTTAACAGGCAAGCATAAGTAATTTTAGTGCATTTTCAGAAAAGTGACCTCAAATTCATAGGGATATATGTCAGAAAAGAATGTGAGTTAAACCGGGAAGTTAACAAATACAACTGAAATAGAAATCTAGTGTCTGCCTCCTTTTTTATTGACAAATGAGAAAAATAGCTAAAACATTGCCTCCATGTGCCTTTTTATTTGGTCTGATATTAAGTTTGTGTACTTATTCTCAATATTAGAAAGTAAAATTATGAAAAATGAAAAAAGAAATGTCATTACTGATCATTTTTCCTCACTCCGCATGAAATTAGCATTTTCTTAATGTTTAACTTGAAAAAGTTTCCATATTAGGATATGTACAAACATTTTCTCACTGATTAAACATATACTCTCATACAGGAGTGGATCATTATCTTTTTTAAGTAAACTGATTCTTAGACAATTTCATACTGATATATAATGTATTTTGAATATCTTACTTGCTTTCAGAGGGAATTCATATTTTGTCTTCAGAGTGTATTAATGGGTGATTCAGTCTTCAATATTTTAGACTGTTTTACATTTTTTCATTTTCAAAGAGTAGTTTATAAGTTAAAAATCATAATTTGGTACTCAGTTATTAGAAATTTGACCCTGAGTTTATATATATATATGAATGATATGCTTAATGAGATTCTTCTGGGAAGGTGAAGAGCATAAACACGAAAGTACAATAAAATCTCATAATACATCATTCAATTCTTGATATATTAAATAGAATCAAGATACTTTTTACACGTGAATACAATTCTTAATTAATAAAAATTATTAAAGGAGAAAGTGCCAAGGACTAGATATATGGTTCAAGTCATGGGTTTCTTAATGTTTCTCTAGAATGAGAATTCCAAGACAAAAACAGAGCAGACAGTGTCTAGGACTGTAATCTAGTTCATGGATGGCATACAAGGTAAAACAAGCTCTTTGTGGATTTCCACAAAGATAAAGTGTCATATCAGAGTAACCTGTTTTTACAAATCTCACACAGAAATTTTGGCTGTACATATTACAAAGTTCACTGCAATTTGTTGAATTGTTTCATACTTAGAATATCCTTCATAATGCTCATGAGTATTTTTTAGAAGAGTAACATGGAAATACAAGGGGGTTTTTGGTATTTTTTTTTCTTTTTGGCTACTGAGGAGATCAACAGGAACCCTTATATTTTTATCCAATATGTCTTTGGCATTTCCCTTACCTTTGGACCAATGTCATGATATATTGGGAGTTCTGGATAATGTAACTTCACTACAAAACAATACTTAAAGATTTCCTAAATATGTCTGTGAAAGGGCTATATGTGAACTTGCAGGTCCATCATGGACAACACCTTTAAAACTGGTAATCTATACCAAGTATCCAAAGTTGAGGTTGTATTCTATAAGTATGGCACAACCATCACCTAGGGAAATGGTGAAAGTCATGAAGCCAGCACACCTGCTTGACAAAGTTCCAGCAAAGATGAACTACATGCTAAATCATTGGTGTGATGCCCATTTCTTTGGTTTGTCATATTTTTTGGCCCATTTTCCTGGTATGAATCTTGAATATACTATCCTACTCTACCCCAAATTTCATTTTTTATATAATATTTTATTTTAAATTTTTTTCATTTTACATACCAACCAGAGTTCACTTTCCCTCCCCTCCTCCTGCTCTCCTCCCATCTTCCCTGCCCCACCTCTCCCATACTCAGAGAAGGTAAAGCCTCCCATGGGGAGTCAACAAGGTCTGGCCCTACTCCCCTGCATCAAGGCTGAGCATGCTGTCCCACCACAGGGAGTGAGCTTCAAAAAGATAGTTAATGCACCAGGGATAAATCCAAGTCCCACTACCAGGAGCCCCACAAGCAGACCAAGCCATGCAACTGTCACCCACATTCAGAGGGCTTGGTTAAGTCCCCTGAAGGTTCCCCAGCTGTCCATGAGCTCCAATTTGCTCAGGTCAGCTGTCTCTGTGCATTCCCCCATCATGATATTTAAAACACACACACACACACACACACACACACACACACACACACACACACACACACACATACAATCCCTCCTCCCTCTCTTCAACTGGACTCCAGGTACTGAAAACCCATACGTAGCTGTGGTTCTCTGCATCTGCTTCCATCAGTCACTGGGTGAAGGCTCTATGATGACAACTAGGGTAGTCACTTATCTGATTATAGGAGATAATCCAGTTCAGCAACCCTCTCCAATATTGCTAGGAGCCTTAGATGGGGTCATCATTGTGGATTTCTAGGAATTTCCTTAGGACCAGGTTTCTCCCTGACCCCATAATGGCTCCTTATATCAAGATATCTCTTTCATTGCTCTCCTTCTCTGTCCCTCCCACTACTCTATCATTCTATTCCCTCATGTTCCCATCCCCCCACTCCTTCCCCTCTAGTCCCTCCCAGTTTACCCAGGAGATCTTAACTATTTCCCCTTCCTGGAGCAACCCATGCCTGTCCCTCTTAGGGTCCTCCTTTTTACCTAGCTTCTCTGGGGTTGTGGATTGTATCCTGGTTATCCTTTGCTTTGCATCTAATATCCACTTATGAGTGAGTATATACCGTGTTTGTCTTTCTGGATCTGGATTACCTCACTCAGGATGATTTTTTTCTAGTTCCATCCATTTACCTACAAATTTCATAATGTCGTTATTTTTTACTGCTGAATAATACACAATTGTGTGAATATACCACATTTTCTTTATCCATTCTTTGGTTGAGGGCCATCTAGGTTGTTTCCATGTTCTGGCTATTACAAATAATGCTGCTATGAATGTAGTTGAGCAAGTGTCCTTGTGGTACAATTGAGCACATTTTGAGTGACTACCCAAGAGTGGTTTCATTGGATCTTGAGATAAGTTGATTCCCACTTTTTGGAGAAGCCACCATACTGATTTTCAGAGTGGCTGTATGAGTTTGCACTCCCACTAGCAGTGGAGGAGTGTTCCCCCTACTCCACATATTCTCCAACATAAGCTGTCATCGGGGTTTTTTGTCTTAGCCATTCTAACAGGAATAAGATGCTATTTCAGAGTTGTTTTGATTTGTATTTCCCTGATGAGAAAGGATGTTGAGCAATTCCTTAAATGTGTTTCAGACATTTGAGATTCTTCTGTTGAGAATTCTCTATTTAGATCTGTACCCCATTTTTAATTGGATTATTTGGTAATTTGATGTATAGTTTCTTGAGTTCTTTATTTATTTTGGAGATCATCCCTCTGTCAGTATGGGGTTAGTGAAGAATTTTTTCCCCATTCTGTAGGTTTTCATTTTGTCTTCTTTACCACATCCTTTGCCTTACAAAAGCTTCTCAGTTTTGTTAGGTCTCACTTATTGGTTGTTTCTCTCAGTGTCTGTGCTACTGGTGTTATATTTAGGAAGTAGTCTCCTGTGCCAGTGCATTCAAGGCAACTTCCCATATACTCTTCTATCAGGTTCAGTGTAGCTGGATTTATGTTGAGGTCTTTGATCTATTTGGACTTGATTTTTGTGTCTGGTGAACAATATAGATCTATTTGCAGTCTTCTACATATTAAAATCCAATTATACCAGCACCATTTGTTGAAGATGCTTTTTTTGTCCATTGTAAAATTTTGGCTTCTTTCTCAAAAATCAGGTGTTCACAGGTGTGGGGATTAATATCACTGTTTTTTATTCTATTCCATTGATAAACATCTCTGTTTTTATCCCAATGCCAATCTGTTTATATTACTATAAAGAGCTTAAAGTCAAGAAAGGTGATGACTCCAGAAGCTCCTATTTTATACAGGATTGTTTTAGCTATCCTGTGTTTTTGTTTTTCCATATAAACTTGAAAATTGTTCTTTCCAGGTCTGTGAAGAATTGTGTTGGGATTTTGATGAGGATTGCATTGAATCTGTAGATTGCTTTTGGTAAGATTGCCATTTTTATTATATTGGTTCTACCTATACGTGAGCATGAGAGATCTTTTCATTTTCTGATATCTTCTTCAATTTCTTTCTTCAGAGATTTAGAGTTCTTATCATACTGTTTGTCACTTATTGGTGAGAATTACAGCAAGTTATTTTATATCATTTGTGGCTATTATAAAGGGTGGTGTTTCTCTGATTTCTTTCTTACCCCACTTACCATTTGTATATAGGACGGCTACTAGTTTCTTTGAGTTAATCTTGTATCCTGCCACATTGCTGATGGTGTTTATCAGTTGTAGGAGTCCCCTGGTAGAATTTTGGGGGTCACTTACATATACTACCATATCATCTGCAAATAGCGAAAGTTTGATTTCTTCCTTTCCAATGCGTATACTCTTGATGTCCTTTTGTTGTCTTATTGCTCTAGCTAGAACTTCTAGTACTATATTGAGTAGATATGGGGAGAGTGGACAGCCTTGTCTTATTCCTGATTTTAGTGAAATAGCTTTTAATTTCTCTCCATTTAATTTGATGTTGGTTGTTGGCTTGCTGTAACTTACCTTTATTATGTTTAGGTATGTTCCTCTTATTCCTAATCTCTCTAGGACCTTTATCATGAAGGGGTATTGGATTTTGTCAAAGGCTTTTTCGGCATCTAATGAGATGATCATGTGGTTTTTTTTCTTTCAGTTTGTTTACATGGTGTATTTCATTGACATATTTTCATGTGTTGAACCATCCTTGCATCTCTGGGATGAATCCTAGTTGATCATGGTAGATTTTTTTTAAATGTTCTTGGATTCAGTTTGCCAGTATTTTATTGAGTTTTTTTTTTGTTTCCCTATGTTTATTCATTTAATTTAAAAAAATCACGGGCTTACAAACTATTTAAGTATGAATTTCATTTTATTTTTGTAAACTTGATAGCAGACATTTCTTTCCTATTTCAACTATGAAGTCACATATGGGTCTTAATGTATCTTTCCTGCCATGATTCTTGCTTTTGCTAGTTACAGAATAATAAACATCTGTGTTTATGAGTGCTGATGAGATTTTTAATTCTCCTCTCCTCTCATTGTTCCTGCTGTGAAATGATTGACTAATTTAAAGCCACCCAAATAGAGATTGATTGCTATTAAGAACTGAGCAGGCTATTCAAAGAAATAACCTTCCATCTCAGCACCCTGGGTAGCAGGGAAAGCTGCATCCTCTACTGTAGAAGTCAGTCTTGCAGCGCCCCACCCTGTCTCAGGCACTGAATGTTTTACTCACTCACTTGGTTGTCATTTAACCACTTACCCCATCAGCCACTCAGCTCTGTCTCCTCTTTCAGATGTAGCTATTTGACATTTCCAGGCAAAACACATCTTTTGCTTGGTATTCATTAGTGTCCATTAAACTGTATCTTTTTTTTTTTGCTCATTTTTATTTTTATTTTTTTTAATTTTATTTTTCTTTATTAAGAAATTTTCTACTCACTCCTCATGCTCTCCACAGACTCCCCCTCCTCCCTCCTCCCTCCTCCCTCCTCCCACCCCTCAGCTCTCTTTCCCAAGCCACCCTACATCCCCCAAATAGAGGTCTCCCATGGGGAGTCAGCAGAGCCCAGCTCACTGAGCCTAGGCAGGTCTAAGCCCCTTCCCACTGCACCAAGGCTGTGCAAGGTGTCACACCACAGTCACCAGATTCCCAGAGGCCTGCCCACACACCAGGGGCAGATCCCAATCCCATGGGACTGGACTAGGCCCTCTGGACATGGTAGATGATTGTTTGGTTCAAACTGTTTGGGGGGCACCCAGGCAGGGGGAATCATTTCATACTTTGAAAACCTGTACTCCACAAAATTGGGACATTTAAAAAATGGACAATTTTCTAGATAGGCACCACATATCAAAATTAAATCATGACTAGATAAACTGTTTAAATCGACCTATAGATCTTAATGAAATAGAAACACTCATCAAAAGTCTTCCAACCAAAAATGCCCAGGGCCTGATGGTTTTAGTGCAGAATTCTGCCAGAATTTCAAAGAAGAGCTAATACCAATACTAACTCTTTATATGAGGCTACAATTACCCTGATACCCAAACCACACAAAGATGCAACTAAGAAAGAGCATTACGGAACAATGTCCTCTTTGAACATTGATGCAAAAATACTCAATATCATGATGGGAGGATGTGCAGAGATGACGGACCACACTAGTGGAAATCCATGAACTGTGGACTGGTGGATGTGGATGTATCCTTCCCAAGCAAAGACATGAGATCTCAAATCCTGAGATTAAAGGTATGTGCCACCACTGCCTGGCTCTGTTTCCAGTGTAGCCTTGAACTCACAGAGATCCAGATGAATCTCTGCCTCCTGAGTGATAGGATTAAGGGTGTGTGCCACCACTGTCTGGCCTCTATGTCTAATCTAGTGGCTAGCTCTGTATTCTGATCCCCAGATAAGTTTTATTTGTTAGAGCACAAATAAAATATCACCACATGCATCTTGTTCACCTACAGGTTCTCAGTGTCTCTCCCAACTCTGCCTTTCATCTCCCTGTATTTTTGCTTGGATTTCCCACCTGGCTATAGCCTGTCTTGCAGTAGGCCAAGGCAGCTTCTTTATTAATCAATGGTAGCAACACATATTCACTGTGGTGATATTGTGTTCCCCAAAATATTGTGCACCCTAATAAACTTATCTGGGGTCAGAGAACAGAACAGCTACTAGATACAGAACCCAGAAAATGGTGGCACACACACCCCTTTAATCCTTGCATTCCAGAGGCAGAGATCCACCTGGATCTCTGTGAGTTCAAGGCCACACTGGAAACAGCCAGGCAAGGTGACACATGCCTTTAATCCCAGAAAGTGAGCCTTTAATCCCAGGAAGTGATGGCAGAAAGCAGAAAGGTATGTAAGGCGTGAAAACCAGGAACTAGGTAGGTTAAGCTTTCAGGCTTTTGAGAAGCAGTTCAGCTGAGATCCATTTGGATAAGGACTCATAGGCTTCCAGTCTGAGGAAACAGGATCAGCTGAGGAATTGGCAAGGTGAGGTGGTTGTGGCTTGTTCTGCTTCTCTGATATTCCAGCATTCACCCAAATTCCCAGCTCCAAGTTTGTTTTTATTAAAAAGACCTTCTAACAAGTCGTGTTACAATTCACAACATACAGAAAGACCATATACCAGCTTGTTTCTTAGGTCCATTTGATTGGAAAAATCTTTTCCCAACCCTTTACTCTGAGGTAATATCTGTCTTTAAGTTTGAGGTGTGTTTTTTGTATGTAGCAGGAGGATGGATCCTGTCTTTGTACCCATTCTGTTATCCTGTGGTTTTTTTTCTAGGTGAAGTGAGTCCATTTGACATTGAGATATTAATGAGCAGTGATAGTTAATTTCTGTTATTTTTTGTTTTGGTGGTGGTGGTTGTAGTGTGTGTCTGTTTCTTTTCTTTGGGATTTGTTGGTGTGAGGTTATCTATTGCCTGTGTTTTGGTGGGTGCAGCTAACTTTCTTGGGTTGGAGTTTTCCTTCCAATACTTTCTATAAGGCTGGATTTGTGGGTATGTAATGTTTAAATCTGATTTTGTAATGGAATATCTTGTTTTCTCCATCTACAGTGATTGAAAGCTTTGCTGGGTATGGTAGTCTGGGCTGTCATCCGTGGTCTCTTAGTATCTGCAGAATATCTGTCTAAAACCTTCCAGCTTTCAGAGTTTTCATTGAGAATTCAGGTGTAACTCTGATAGGTCTACCTTTATGTTACTTGGCCCTTTTCCTTTGCAGTTTTTAATATTCTTTCTTCATTCTGTATGTTTAGTGGTTTAGTTATTATGTGACAAGGGCACTTTTTTGTGTCCAGTCTCTTTGGTGTTCTGTAAGCTTCTTGTACCTTCATTGGCATGTCTTTCTTTAGGTTGGGAAAGTTTCCTTCTATGATTTTGTTGAATATATTTCCTGTGCCTTTGAGCTGAAATTCTTCTCCTTCTTTTTTTTATTTTATTTTACAATATAATTTAATTCTACATATCAGCCATGGATTCTCTTGTTCTCCCCCCTCCTGCCCCTCTCCCCTTTCCCCCAGCCCACACCCCCATTCCCATCTCCTCCAGGACAAAGACTCCACTGAGGATTGAGATCAACCTGGTAGACTCAGTCCAGGCAGGTCCAGTCCTTCCTCCCAGGCTGAGCCAAGCATCTCTGCATAAGCCCCAGATTTCAAACAGCCAACTCATGCACTGAGCACAGGACCCTATTATCCTTAGGTTTGGTCTTCCAGATTTCCTGGATGTTTTGTGTTAAGTACTTGGTGTATTTAAGATTTTCTTCACCTGATGAATTTATTTACTCTATCATATCTTCAATGCCTCAGATTCTCTTGACCATATCTTGTATTATGTTGGTTATGCTTGTATCTGTAGTTCCTGTTCATTTACCCAAATTTTCCATTTTCAGAATTCCCTCCATTTGTATTTTCTTTGTTGCATCTATTTCAATATTCAAATCTTAAACTGCTTCTTTCATCTGTTTGATTGTTTTTTTCTTGGCTTTCTTTTCTTTCTTTACTGGATTTATTGACTTCTTCCAATTTTTTGTTTGTGTTTTCCTCCATTTCTTCAAGGGAATTTTTTTATTTCCTCTTCAAGAGCCTCTATCATCTTCATAAAGTTAATTTTAAGGTTTTTTTCTTCTGCTTCATCTGTGTAGAGATGTTCAGGTCTTGCTGAACCAGTAGTTGCAGTAGTTTCTGGTGGTGCCATAGTGCTCTTTTTGTTGTTGAATTATTCTTCCACTGCCATTTACCCATCTCTTCCTCCAATAGGTGGAGGTAGGTTAAATACTTATAGAATTGTTAACTAACAATGGTTATCTGAGTTGTTACAGGTTTGTGCCTCCAGGGGTCCCTCTTCCTCCTATCAGTGCAAGTGGGGCCTGTGACCCTATGGCAGGTTTTAATACTACTAAATTCACACAATACAAGGGTAATAATTAAATATATACAAATTTCTACAAAGAAAAAGTAACTGGTGATACATCTCAGTAATAGGAACAGTGAAAAACTTTTAATATGAATGACTGAAAACCTCAGAAATCATTGTCTGTCTTTTATCATAGCCCTTTTTTCATACATCAATATAAATACATTATAAAAGATAAATATTTCTGCCTAAACCCCTTCATTGTGTATTTGTTACTTAATAATATACCATAATGCATTCACCTACATTTGAAAATCTATCATCTTTTGTTATTCACTCATATTATCATATAGTAAAGATCCACAATATTATCCTCCTTCAGTTTTGGCTGTTGCAAAATTCTAATGATCTAGTGATGTATCAGCAAAATTTGAAGTAGTAGAAAGACATTTTCTAACCTTTAAATATCAGAGGTTCATATATATTTGTACAATCTGAAAAGTCAAGAAAATTTCTAGCATTAAAATATTTGAGTTCATTGCCTAGAGAGATGGCTCAGTGATTCAGAGCACTGGCTGCTCTTTCTGAGGATCTGGGTTCAATTACCAGCACCCACATGACTGCTCAAAATCATTTTTAACTCTAGTCCCAGGAGATTTGATGACCTTTTTTGGCTTTTAAAGCCACTGCATGCACAGCAGAGTTTCTTTGCTCTTTGTATTCTCTCTCTCTCTCTCTCTCTCTCTCTCTCTCTCTCTCTCTCTCTCTCTCTCTCTCCCCCTCCCTCCCTCTCCCTCTCTCTCTCCTTCTTTCCACATCCCTTCTCATTTGCTCACTGCAGATCATCTTCCATTATCTATTTTGCCCTATTTATGTATATATCTTTATCTTTTTTGATGAGACATAAACAGGTCTTCTATTTTACAATGTTATGGTCCATATCAATTGGCATTTTGTTACCTGTAAAGTCATGGCCTTCTGCATAATTCTGGTTAATTTTCATAAGTTGTCAATTCTTTTGGTGCTGACAGAATACCTGTAAAATAATGGTAAATTAACTAAAAATAATTATTTTGTTTGAAATATTTAATTTGATATTTTTCCAAATTGGTAGAATATATTTATTTATAGTTATTAGTTCAATATTATTTAAATATCCTGTTCCTAAAAGATTTTATGCTAATGATATAGTACAATTATCCTTGAATCTGTTGCTACATACCATGTGTTTTCCCCATCATACTTTATATTATTAATATTACTGCCACAAAAGGATTTGGATGTTGCTATTTATTATTAATTGTATAACATTCTCCTATAATTCATTCAGTTCTATGGAGATCAAATGTTTTTTCCACCCCTTACACAGTCTGCCTTCTGTTATTTCTTTGTATATCAATTTAGTGAAAATTTCCATAAAGATGAAAATAATCTAAGGGTAATAGGACTTTGACTGATTACATGAGATGCTCCTAAAATCTCCTTCTTAGGATTGCAAGAGGAATGTTAGATCTTAACAGACCAACACTGGTGGGCTTCATGTCTATTGCATGGCTAAGGGTTGGCCAACCTGCTATGCTGATCAGTTTCCAAGTGTCTTAGTTAGGGTTCCTATTGCCCTAATGAAACACCATGACCAAAAAGCAAGTTGAGGAGGATGAGTTTATTTGGCTTAATTTCCACACTGTAAGACATCATTAAAGGAAGTCAGAACAGGATCTCAAACAAGGCAGGAACCTGAAAGCAGGAGCTGATAGAGGAGCCATGGAGAAGAACTGCCTTGCTCCCCATGGGTTTCTGAGCCTGCTTTCTTAAAGAACACAGAAACAGAAGCCAAGGTATAGCACCACCCACAATGGGCTGGGTCCTTCCCATCAATCACAAGTTAAGAAAATGTCTTCTTAGACCTGCCCCAACTTAGTATGCCAACCAGTGTTGACTACCCAAGGGAGGCCTTACCCCTTATGAGGAGTGAATGGGGGGTTGGGATGAGGAGAGGTGTTGGGGAAATGGGAGAAGAGGGGGGAAGGGAAACAATGGTTGGTATGTAAAATGAAAAATAAATACATAAATAAATAAGAAAACATATTACAGAAATATATTACAGTGAAATTTATGGAAGCATTTTCTCAATTGAGGGGTGGCTCCTCTCTAATAATTCTAGCTTGTGTCAAGCTGACATAAAACTAGTCAATACAGCAGGCATGGTGTGAGGTATATCTGCTCATTTCACTTCAAGGATGCCACTTTGTTTAATTTTGTAATCTACAAAAGGTATCATTTTTATTTTCAATTGTTAATCTGTACTTGACAAATCATGCACATCATTCAAACATAATATAAAATTGTTAAATAAGTGTATGAAAAGATTATATAAAGTTAACTAACCAAGCAAACACCTTTGATGACACACTGTGTGGATGAGTAGGTCATAGTAACTTTTCTACTTTGAGAGGAAATCTTAGGAAATATCATTTCTCAAGTTCAATATGTCTACTGAGAATGGAATGTCCACTTTTTTAAATTATTTATTTTTTGAGAGTATAGTATAAATATATCATTTCTCTCCAAACCCTCTCATGTGCACCTGCTTGCTTCTTCAAATCCATGGCTTCTTTATTCATCAGTTGATGTTATATTTATATCGGTATATGTAGATACATATATTTTACTAAGTACATAAACAAAACTTTCTCAGTCGGTATCATGTTACTTCTGTGTGTATTTTCAAGACTGATCATCTGGTTATGTATAACCAGTTTGTGTGCTCTTTCCTAGGGAAGACTATTTCTTCCAGCATTCCTTAGTTGCCTCTACTTCTTTCTGTAGGGCTGAGGCCTCATGAAATTTCTCTGTCCATGATAGCAGGTCTAACACTGTTTGCTGTTATCCTTGTTCAGATCCTGTTTGGGCCATAATGTATGTTCACTTTTATAAACATCTTTCTATAATTAAACAAATTATTTGTTGTTTAATGTATACTGATATATGAATTGTATACACTTAAAATATTATCTCATTCTTTTATCAGCTGTTTCATTAATATATTCAATGAATTGTGGTCATATTCACCCTTTTCTGCCTTCGTTTGTCTCTGTCCTTGTACACCTGAATCCTTTACTCAAATAGTCCTCTACTACTCATTTTTCATACCTGTCTTTCCTTTTTCTGGTCCACTATGTTTGAAGTTGTTTATATGAGAATGGTTTAAAGGGTTATTTACAGGGCCTGGATATCTTACAAGAAGCTATACAACTAAGAAAAATTGCCCCAACGTTCCAAGCAATCATTAACTGACAAACTCAGGAAGAGGTTGTGAGTAGACCTTCATGAGCCCTTACCAATTCCTGAAGGAATACTGAAGGCCTCAGTTCTTTAAGGAGGCCTTGTGAAGTTATTCATAGGTGCTCTATTTTTAACTAAAAAGTTGTAGCATCTAGATGGTAGTATTTTAAATACTCCACATACTTTTCCTCTCGTTTTCTCTATGTGCCCTTTACCCTGGTATTCTCAGTATCAAGTAGGGGTGATGTGGGTCCCTTTGGAGGCTGAGGACCTAACAGTCACTGTCACCACTTTTACCAGATAGAAGTCTCTCATCAACAATTGCCCAATGAATAAAGGAGATTGAATATCTAAGGATAAGATCAAATAGATGTTATAGTAAGGCTGAGAGAAATAGTAAATATTCTATTAAATTTTATACTAGGCAATATTTGATATTATCTTAATTTGCCCTCTATTTCTATTATAAAACATGATGACCAAAAGCAACATAGCATGTCAATTTTTATTTCACCGTGCATCCTACCACATCATCACATCCTTTCTTACCACCAAAACTAACAGCATGCTTCAGATTCTAACGTATCACCAAATTTGGCAGCCAGCATGTGACACAATCTTGACACCATCTGGACCATAATTTCTATGTTCTGACCTGAGGAAATTCCTCCTAAAGGATTTCACTTCAGCGATACTGGTCTCTTTTTTGTTTTTGTTTTTGTTTATGTTGGGGGGTGTATTTTATTTATTTTTTAAAATATTTTTATTTAATAATTAACTTAATTTCACATGTCAGCTGCGGATTCCCCCATCCTCCCTCCTCCCCCCCCCAGCCCTCACACCCAATCCACCCCACATTCCCACCACCTCCAAGGCAAGGTCTCCCCAGGAGAGTCAGCCCAACCTGGTAGACTCAGCCAAGGTAGGTCCAGTCCCCTCCCCCCGGGGGCCAAAGAGCCAGTCCATGCACCAAGGACAGGTCCCAGCTCCACTGCCTGGGGGCCTCCCAAACAGTTCAAGCTAATCAACTGTCTCACTTATCCGAGGGCCCAGTCCAGTTCCATGGGGGCTCCTCAGTCATTGGTTCACAGTTCATGCATTTCCACTAGTATGGCTATTTGTCCCTGTGCTTTTTCCAATCATGGTCTCAATATTGCTCGCTCATACAATCCCTCCTCTCTCACACCGATTGGAATCCAGGAGCTCCACCTGGGGCTCATCTGTGGATCTCTGCATCCACTTCCATCAGACACTGGATGAGAGTTCTACTATGACAGCCAGGGTATTCAGGCATCCGATCACCAGATCAGGTCAGCTGAGGCACTCTCTCAACCATTGCCAGCAGTCTACAGTGGAGGTATCTTTGTGGATTTCTGGAGACCTCGCTAGCACTCTGCTTCTTCCTGTTCCCCTGAGGTCTTCATTCATCATGGTAACTCCCTCCCCATTCTCCCACTCTGCTTCTGATCCAGCTGGGACCGCCTGCTCCCCTAAGCTCTCTTTCCCCAACCCTTGCTCTCAGTTACCCACTGACCCCCAGTTTGCTCATGTAGATCTCATCCATTTCTCTGTTGTTGGGCGATCCCTGTGTTTTCTCAGGGTCTTCTGTACTAGGTAGCCTCCCTGGAGTTGTGAATTGCAGTCTGGTTTTCCTTTGTTTTACATCTAGCATCCAATTATGAGTGAGTACATATCATGTTTGTCTTACTGAGTCTGGGTTACCTCACTCAGGATGATTTTTTCTAGTTCCTTCCATTTGGCTGCAAACCTCATGATGTCATTGTTTTTCTCTGCTGAGTAGTACTCCATTGTGTATATGTACCACACTTTATCCATTCTTCAGTTGAAGGGCATCTAGGTTGTTTCCAGGTTGTGGCTATTACAAATAATGCTGCTATGAACATAGTTGAGCATGTGTCCTTGTGGTATGATTGAGAACTCCTTCGGTATGTGCCCAAGAGTGGTATAACTGGGTCTTGAGGAAGACTTACTCTAAATTTTCTGAGAAACCACCATACTGATTTCCAGAGTGGCTGTAAAAGATTGCATTCCCACCAACAGTGGAAGAGTGTTCCCCTTGCTCCACATCCTCTCCAACATAAGCTGTCTTCAGTGGTTTTGATCTTAGCCACTCTGACAGGTGTAAGATGGTATCTCAGAGTTGTTTTGATTTGCATTTCCCTGATGACTAAGGATGTTGAGCAATTGTTTAAATATCTTTCAGCCATTTGAGATTCTTCTGTTGAGAATTCTCTGTTTAGCTCCGTAGCTCATTTTTTAATTGGACTGTTGGGTATTTTGATGTCTAATTTCTTGAGTTCTTTATATGTTCTGGATATCAACCCTCTTCAGATGTGGGGTTGGTGAAGATCTTTTCCCATTCTGTAGGCTGTTGTTTTGTCTCATTGACCATGTCCTTTACCCTACAAAGGTGACTCAGTTTCAAGAGGAACTATTTATTAATTGTTACTCTGTGTCTGTGCTACTGGTGTTATATTTAGGAAGTGATCTCCAGTACCAATGCATTCAAGACTACTTCCTACTTTCTCTTCTATCAGGTTCAGAGTAACTGGATTTATGTTGAGGTCTTAGATCCACTTGGATTTAAGTTTTGTGCATGGTGACAGATATGGATATATTTGCAGTCTTCTACATGTTGACATACAGTTGTGCCAGCACCATATATTGAAGATGCTTGCTTACCTTTTTCAATTGTATAGTTTTGGCTTCTTTGTTGAAAATCATGTGTTAATAGATGTGAGGATTAATGTCAGGGTCTTCAGTTCAGTTCCATTGGTCCACATTTCAATTTGTATGCCAGTACCTGGCTGTTTTTATAACTGTACCTCTATAGTAGAGCTTGAAGTCATGGATCATGATGTTGGGATCCAGAGATTGTTTTATTGTATAGGATTCTTTTGGCTATCCTGGGTTTTTTGTTTTTCCATATGAAGTTGAGTATTGTTCTTTCCAGGTCTGTGAAGAATTGTGTTGGGATTTTGATGGAGATTGCATTGAATCTGTAGATTGCTTTTGGTAAGATTGCCATGTTTACAATGTTAATCCTACCTATAAATGAGCATGGGAGATTTTTCCATTTTTTGTTGTCTTCTTCAATTTCTTTCTTCAAAGACTTAAAGTTCTTGTCATACAGGTCCTTCACTTGTTTAGTTAGAGTTACCCAAGGTATTATATATCATTTATGGCTATTGTAAAAAGTGATGTATCTCTGATTTCTTTCTCAGCCTGTTTGTCATTTGTATATAAATGGGCTACTGATTTTTTTTAGCTAATCTTGTATCCTGCTATGATGCTGAAGGTGTTTATAAGCTGTATGAGTTCCTTGGTAGAATTTTTGGAGTCACTTATGTATACTATCATATCATCTGCAAATAGTGAAAGCTTGACTTCTTCCTTTCCAATTTGTATCCGCTTGATCTCCTTTTGTTGTCTTATTGCTCTAGCTAGAACTTCAAGTACTATATTGAATAGCTATGGAGAGAGTTGACAGTCTTGTTTTGTTCCTGATTTTAGTGGAATCACTTTGAGTTTCTCTCCATTTAATTTGATGTTGGCTGTTGGTTTGCTGTAAATTGCCTTTATTGTGTTTAGGTATGTTCATTGTATTTCTGATCTCTCTAGAATCTTTATCATGAAGGGGTGTTGGATTTTGTCAAAGACCTTTTCAGCATCTAGTGAGATGATCATGTGTTTTTTTTTCTTTGAGTTTGTTTATATGGTGTATTACATTGGCAGACTTTTGTATGTTGAACCACCCTTGCATCCCTGGGATGAAGCCTACTTGGTCATGGTGGATAATTGTTTTGATATGATCTTGGAATATGTTTGCCAATATTTTATTGACTATTTTTGCATCAATTTTCATGAGGGAGATTGGTCTGTAGTTCTCTTTCTTTGTTGCATTTTTGTTTGGCTTGGGAATCGGAGTAATTGTAGCCCCATAGAAGGAGTTTGGTAATGTTCTTTCTGTTTCTGTTGTGTGGAACAATTTAAAGAGAATTGGTATTATCTCTTCTTTGAAGATCTGGTAGAATTCTGCACTGATTATCTTGTCTTGATTTAAATAGGTATGTGATACATAACCAAAAAATTATCCATTCTGTTAGATTTTCCAGTTTTAAAGAGTACAAGTTTTTTAAGTATGACCTGATGGTTCTCTGGATTTCCTCAATGTTAGATGTTATGTCACCCTTTTTGTTTCTGATTTTGCCAATTTGGATTCTCTCTCTCTCTCTCTCTCTCTCTCTCTCTCTCTCTCTCTCTCTCTCTCTGCTTTTTGGTTAGTTTGGATAAGGGCTTGTCTATCTTGTTGATTTTTCTCAAAGAACCAACTCTTTGTTTCATTGATTCTTTGAATTGTTCTCTTTGTTTTTATTTTATTGATTTCAGCTCTCAATTTGATTATTTCACGACGTCTATTCCTCCTGGGTGACTTTGCTTCTTCTTATTCTAGGGCTTTCAGGTGTGCTGTTAAGTCACTAGCATGAGATTTCTCCAACTTCTTTATGTGGGCATTTAGTGCTATGAATTTCCCTCTTAGCACTGTTTTCATAGTGTCCCATAAGTTTGGGTATTGGTATTTTCATTTTCATTGAGCTCTAGGAAGTCTTTAATTTCTTTCTTATTTCTTCCTTGACCCATTGGTGATTCAGTTATCATTATTCAGTTTCTCTGCGATTGTAGGCTTTCTGTAAATTTTGTTGTTGAAATCTCACTTTATACCATGGTGGTCTGATAGAATACAGGAGGTTATTCCAATTTTTTTGTATCTCTTGACATTTGCTTTGTGACCAAGGATGTGGTCGATTTTAAAGAAGGTTCCATGGGGTGCTGAGAAGAATGTATATTCTCTTTTGTTAGGGTGCAATGTTCTGTAGATATTAAGTCCATATGAATCATAACATCAGTTAAGTCCCTTATTTCTTTGTTAAGTTTTAATTTGACAGATCTGTCCAGTGGTGAGAGTGGGATATTGAAGTCTCCCACTATTAATGTGTGGGGTTTTATATGTGATTTAAGCTTTAGTAAGTTTCTTTTACATGTGTGGGTGCCCTTGTGTTTGGGGCATAAATGTTCAGAATTGAAACTTGATCTTGGTGGATCTTTCCTGTCATGAGTATGTAATGTCCTTCTTGATCTCTTTTGATTAATTATAGTTTGAAGTCTATTTTCCTGGATATTATGATGGCTACACCAGCCTGCTTCTTAAGACCATTTGATTCAAAAGACTTTTCCTAGCCTTTTATTCTGAGGTAGTGTCTATCTTTGAAATTGAGGTGTATTTCTTTTATGCAGGAGAAAGATGGGTCCTGCTTTCATATCCATTCTGTTAGCCTGTGTCTTTTTATAGGTGTATTAAGTCCATTGATATTAAGGGATATTAATGGTCAGTGATTGTTAGTTCCTGTTATCTTTTGGTGGTAGTGTGTGTACTTCTCTTCTTTGGGATTTAATGCTGTGGGGTTGTTTATTGCCTGTGTTTTTGTGGGTGTATCTGACTTCCTTAGGTTGGAATTTTCCTTCTAATGCTTTCTGTAGGGCTGAATTTGTGGATAGCTATTGTTTAAATCTTGTTTTGTCTTGGAATGTCTTGTTCACTCCGTCTATGATGATTGAAAGTTTTGCTGGGTATATTAGTCTAGACTGGCATCCATGGTCTGTTAGTGTCTGCATTACATTTGTCCAGGTCCTTTTGTCTTTCAAAGTCTCCATTGGGAAATCGGGTGTTATTCTGATGGGTTTATCTTTATAAGTCACTTGGCCTTTTTCCTTTGCTGCTCTTAATATTCTTTCTTTATTCTGAACGTTTAGTTGTTTAATTATTAAATGGCAAGGGGACTTTTTGGGGGGTCTAGTTTGTTTGGTGTTCTATAGACTTCTTGTATCTTCATACGTATTTCCTTCTTTAAGTTGAGAAAGGTTTCTTCTATGATCTTGTTGAATATATTTTCTGTGCCTTTGAGCTTGTATTCTTCTCCTTCCTCTATCCCTATTATTGTTAGGTTTGGTCTTTTCATGGTGTCCCAGATTTCTTGGACATGTTGTGCTATGACTTTTTTGGCTTTGGTATTTTCTTTGACTGATGAATTAATTTCCTCTATTGTATCCTCTACACCAGAGATTCTATCTTCCATCTCTTGTATTCTGTTGGTTATACTTGCATCTGTGTTTCCTGTTCATTTACTCAGATTTTCTATTTCCAGCATTCTTTCTGTTTGTGTCTTCTTCACTGTTTCTATTTCCCTTTTCATGTCTTGAACTGTTTCCCTCGCCTGTTTCATTGCTTTTTCAAGGTTTTCTTTAAGGGATTTATTGATTTCTTCTAATTTGTTATTTGCCTTTTCCTCTATTTCTTTATAAATTTCTTCCAATTTTTGTTTGTCTTTTTCTCAATTTGTATATTGATTTCTTCCACTTTTTTGTTTATCTTTTCCTCAATTTCATTTTTCATTTTTTCTTGAAAGGCCTATAGCATCTTCATGATGCTATTTTGAAGGTTGCTTTCTTCTGCTAATTCCACCTTGTGATGTTCAGGTCTTGCTGTTGGAGGAGGGCTAGGTTCTGGTGATGCCATATTGCTTTTTATGTTGTGGTATGTACTTCTGCCTTGACGTCTGCCCATCTCCTCCTCTAATGGGTATAAGAGGTGCCTGTGTCTGAGCGAGTTGCTGTTGGTCCACTCTGTGCTTGTTGTGTCTGTGTCTCAGGGGCCCTTCTGGGTCTAATCTTAACTCTTGGTCTAATTGGAGAAGGCAGATTCTGTGACTCAGAGAACTGCTCATGGGTAAATCCAAGCTAGTTGATTCTGTGAGTCACAGATCCATTCTTGGTCTTCTCAGGGCTCTCGGTCCAATCAGAGCTGACTGATTCTGTGTCTCTGATAGTCTCTCTTGGTTCAATGAGAGGTGACAGCTTCTACTTCTCAGAAAGCCACTCTTGGTCTAATGAGGGCTGGCAGGTTCCCTGTCTGCTGAGGTTACTCTTGATCCAAAGACAGCCCTTTGTCCAGTAAGAGCTCTCTTGCTTGCTCTCTCTCTCTCTCTCTCTCTCTCTCTCTCTCTCTCTCTCTCTCTCTCTCTCTCTTTCTGGGTCCAAATAGAGCTCTCTAGGTCTGAATAGAACTGGGGGTTACTTTCCAAGTCTCAGGAGGTGGCTGGAGCCCCAGGCAGATGGGAATGGAGGCAGGACATGTAGATTTGTGGGGTCTGCTGCTGAAGGGTCTTGGTGAACAGGGAGCCTTCCCACAGGAGCCCTGCCTGCTCACTGGTCTCTTTTTAATCACTGTTCAGTTATCATCCCCAGTCACCAGCATCAATTAACCCAGTAAAATAAAAGTTTAACTACACTGACTTTTATCTTTTTAATCACATCCCAGCTAAATAGATTCCATAGATTCTTAATTCAAATATACCACATGAAGCACCCTGATAGAGTACTTGATTGACTCTCGAATGTCCCTATGAAATTTCACAATGCAGGCCTACATTGCTTTCAACATTCTCTTCCATGCTTCTAAACAATAACTCAGTAAACTCTAAGCACTCAATAGTTTGTCCTGCCCCAAATTCCAAAAATCTTTCAGAATCATCTCTAAAACTTCAAGGGCAAATCAGAAATACAAGTGAAGCTTATAGCTGGAGAGTTTTCTCTCCAGGTCCCAACAAGCTCCAGCAGTCCGACAGCTCACTTATAAAATAAACACACAGATGCTTATATTATTTAAACTGTTTGGCCTAATGGCTCAGGCTTCAGGGTATGTAGTTCTTACATCTTAAATTAATCCATTTCTATACATCTATACCTTGCCACATGACTCATGGCTTACTGGCATCTTCACATGCTGCTTGTCATGGCAGTGGTTGGCAGTGTTTCTTCCCACCTTCCTGTTCTCTCAGTTCTCCTGTTAGTCCTGCCTATACTTCCTGCCTGGCCACTGGCCAATCAATGTTTTATTTATTGACCAATCAGTGCATTTGACATACAGACCATTCCACAGCAGAAGCTAATACCATTTTTGTCTTAGTTTAATTTCTGTTGCTCTAATAAATACTACAACCCAAAGCAACTCTGCATGGAAAGTATTTATTTCACCTCACAGATTATATAATACCATGAAGGGAAGTCAGAGCAGGATCTGAAGTCAGGAACCCCACAGACTTGAATTGAATCAGAAATCATGGAGGAATCCTGCTTGTTGGCTTGTTCTCCATGTATTGCTCAGCTCATCATTTTTTAGTATATAACCCAGAACCACCTGATCATAAGTGACATTGTCTAAAGTTTATTTGGGTTCTCATAACACTCATCAATCAATCAAATGCCCACAGGCTTTTTTTACAGAGAAATCTGATGGAAGAAATTTCTCAATTCAGGTTCTTTCTTCCCAGATGACTCTAAATAGTTTTATGTCAACAAAAAAACAAACCACATAGATAGCCTCAAATAGAAACTTTTTAAGAATAAGAAACTTAGAGAAATATGCATGAAGAGGAAAAAAGCTGTATCAGCATTGCCTGTGATATCAAAGATTTAGAAGGCCAAGTGCTGGCACAGGTGCTCAGAAAGATTATGTGTTCATCAGTAAATTCATTCTGCTTTGTTAGAAAAATGCCTTGAACATCAGATGTATGGGAACCCATTAATGCAGGTCTTTGTGAATCACCACAACACTCCCATTGTGAAGGCCAATAACTACACTCTCAGCTACATCCTGCTCATTTCCCTCAACCACTGTTTTCTCTGCTCCCTGTTATTCATTGGGCATCACATCATAGCCACTTATATCCTACAGCAGACCACATTTGAAGGGGTTTTCATGGTGGCTCTTTCAACTGTCTTGACCAGGACAATAAATGTGGTCATATCCTTCAAGCTCAGTACTCCAGGAAGAAGGATGAGATAGATTCTGTATCAGGAGTTCCTAACTTCATCATTCCCATCTGTACTCTGATCCAACTTATTCTATGAGGACTATGTTTGGGAACATCTCCTCCCTTTACTGACAGAGATGCACACACTGAACACAGTCAGATTGTCATTATGTGCAACAAAAGCTCAGCTAATACAAGGTTTCAAGGTGGCTTTCTTGGCCAGAAACCTCCCTGACAGATTCAATGAAGCCAGGTTCCTGACATTCAGCATGCTTGTGTTCTACGGTGTCTGGGTCACCTTCCTCACTGTCTAACATAGCACCAAGGAGAAGCACAGTGACTGTGGAGGTCTTCTCCCTCTTGGCCTCCAGTGCAGGGCTACTAGGGTGCATCTTTGTCCCAAAGTGCTACATAATTTCAATAAGACCAGATGCAAGATCTCTTCAAAATTTTAGTGATATATCATTACATTAAGTGTATATTAACTCTTATAATTTTAAATGATACTCATATTTCTTGCAACCTTGACTTTGGTACATAAAAAAGTTAGATTTTACAGTGTAAAATATGGTTAAAAAGTGACATTAGTCACTTGTTTACAATAAGAAATTAGTGTTCCCTTTCCTCCAATCATGATTTTGAAGCATTACGGTAATCGTTAGTAATTTTAGTACTTTGTACTGCTAATATTTCTTCAGATAAGTGAAAAGTAGCCTCTTCTTGGAATTAGGATTATAGTAGAATACTGACACATGAAATTGAATTGACTAGAAAAGTGGAACTCTTCATCGTGTAGAGATGGTTTATTAAAAAGTTAGAAATATTAAACCTTCCAGGTCAAACCCACAAAGACTTTGTAATTTAGATCATCTTTGCAATGTACACTGACAATATGGAAGAATGTGGAATTCTAAGAAAGAAAAAACATGTGGAAAAAATGGGATTAATATTGTAGAAGACATGTAGGGACATGCAATTTGTTTGAAAAATACTTCTGGTCATTGAGGTATTGGCCACAGGGTGGTGAAATGAACATTTTTTAGGTTTTTTTTTTTTTTTTTTTGGTTTTTCAAGACAGGGTTTCTCTGCATAGCTTTGCGCCTTTCCTGGAGCTCACTTGGTAGCCCAGGCTGGCCTCGAACTCACAGAGATCCACCTGGCTCTGCCTCCCGAGTGATGGGATTAAAGGCATGCGCCACCACCACCCGGCTAGGTTTTTTTTAATTAAGAAAAATTTTCCATTCATTTTACATACCAATCAAAGGTCCCCCTCTTCCCTCCTCCAAGCCTCCCCCTCCCAACCCCACCCACCACTCCTCCCCACAAGAAAGCAAGGCCCATGGGAGGCACATCCAGTAGAGGAGGCAATTCCAAGCCCCTCCCCCTGCCTCAAGGCTGAGTGAGGTGTCCCATCATAGGTAGTGGGCTCCAAAAAGCCCACTCATGCACCAGGGATGGATTCTGATCCTACCACCAGGGACCCCCAAGCAGATCAGGCTACACCACTGTCTCGCCATGCAGAGGGCCTAGCCCAGTTCCATGCAGGCTCCCCAGACCTTGAGAAACTGAGTTCTTTCACTACTTATGTGTGTTTTAATGGATTAAACTTCATCAACATTCTCTAAAGATCTAATTCTTTCCCCTCTGCTACAAGGATCTATTTCACTGTATAAGTTGGATGGCTTTTACCTTGAGATGTATCACCCTAGAAGTGATGTCAGGATGCATGAACTTTTTTGCCTGTTCAGCACCCAACACTGTTTGCTTAGTAAGTAAAGGGACACCTAGTAGATTCTCAGTGTGTTGGCCATATTACCTAGTGGAGAGTTGAGCATCTGGACACTTGCACAAGATTATACTTAAATCTTAAAATCATCTGATATTCAGTGAGATAGTGAAGGACAAATAATCCAAGTCCCTTCATGGCTTGGTGATAGTGGTCATATTGGCAGTGTCCCATCTGAGACTCAGCCTGACACTGAGTGTAGCTCAAGAAGCAGATATGAGTCTGGAATTTAAATCTGAGCCTCCATGATTAGCCATGAAGCTTAAAGATCTTCTCACTTTTCACTTACAAGAAAAAAATTTCTGTCTTGAAGGACCTCAGAACTCCTTTATAATGTCTTACTAAGCCATCAGAGAAACTTTTTCTTGCATTAAGTAGTAATTAACTCAAAAATGCACAAATGGACAGTATGAGGAGAATAAGAGACTTTGGAAAACTCCATCCTAAATGGAATGTCTTCATCAGAATCCTCCCTTAAGGCATCTATGTGGAAGTGGGGGCAAAAAGATTATAAGAGCCAGAGGGGGTAGATGAATTCTAGAAAACAGTGGTCCCCAGACACAACCGGACTTTAGCACATATGAAGTTATGAAGACTGTAGGAGCATGTACAGTGATTGTGCAGATGCAATCCAGATGGGGATCTTAGGCCTGAAAAGGAGAAGTGGACATTGGGTCCAACACTAATCAAGAAGGTATCTGCAATTGACATAATGGGAAATTAGTTTTATCTAGTGCAGTATCACTGGGTATATTAACCACACTACAGGAGAGGCCCTCTGCCCAGGTGTAGTTCATGTTCAACACAACATGAATTCTATGATTTTTGTCTTGTTGACTTTTTGTTTTGTTTTCTCATGTTTTATCTTATTGGTTTTTCTTTGTTTGTTTTGATTTTCATTGTTATGTTTTGCAGGATTTTTATTTTTAAAAAGAGATATAAAGGGGCATGAAATAGGATGAGTAGAGATGTAGGTAGGATCTGCAATGAGTTGGGGAGGAAAAAACTTGATCAACATGTATTATATGGAAATTTAATTTCAAAATATTTTAAGCTGAGCATGGTGGTTCATGCCTTTATTCACAGCACTCAGGAGGCAGAGGCAGGTGGATCTCTGAATTTGAGATCAGTCTGGTCTACAGAGTGACTACCAGGAATGTTACAGAGAAACCCTGTCTCAAAAACATTAAAAGCCAAAAATTATTTGATCTCTCATCAAAACAGTATACATTTATGGAAAGTGTAATTATGGATAAACTCTTAGATCAAGAGTCAATGACAGTGATTTAGAAATTGATTGCAGACCCTGGTCTGCCATGTAACTACTGCTCCTTCTAAATCAATCTTTTGTCCATAGCTGATTTACAATATCACTGGTATCCAGAATGTTGTATAGCTCTGTCTAGAGTTCTTGTCTCATGTAAAGAAGATTATAATATAGCAGAAAATGATAGGAAAGGGTCTTCTGTAAATGAGTTTTCAAACCCAAAATGGAATTGTAACCTTCTGGTGATGTATAATAGTGGCCCTTGGTTAAGTATGGATCATATGCTCCATAATGTGTATTGCAGTAGCACTGACTCCATGTATTTGGTGTGCTGCATTCAGCACCAGCCCTCTCCAGGAGCATTGCACCTCTACAAACTGAAAACATATGCTCACCAAACCTTCCTTCAAACACCTGACTATCCATATCCCAGGCTATCCACAGGCATCTTCTATTTAATCTTTAAATATTTTTTGGCTTTAAGTTTGATATTTCTTTGAGGTTTTCATTCAGCCTACCAACTCTTTAGATACCTGTTAGCTGAGTGCAGTTAAATTTTCTTCTTACAGTATAGTGAAATTAGTGGCATCATTTGCAATGGGGTGCAATTGTAGACAGGGTAGACTTTTTTACTACTATAGATACCCACTGCTTTATTCTAAAAGCAGCCAAGATTATGCATATTAATAGAATATTAATTCTGAAAATTAACCTTTAATATGGATCTTGATATTTGAATTTAAATGGTAGTCACATTATGAAACATTTAAGAAGCCTACACTACATTTGCAATATGTGATTCACAATAACTAGGACTCATTTTTTCAAAAGTTAGAAGGCATTCATGGCCTCAAAATATAAAAAAAAGTTACAAAATTTTGACCTATCAGATTTTACAGTCTAAAGTGTATGTATGTTTAAAAATCCTACAGTTTTCAATACATGTGTACTTGTAGTAATAGATTTTCAAAGGCTTCAGAACTGTTAATTATACAAATTTTACCTTATTTGAATTAAAGAATATATCAAATGTATCACATAATATAAAAAATTAAAACATTGATTAATAGAAAATAGGTACAGTTACATGTATTGTTTTGAGCAGGGTAGAGGCAAACATTAGTTTGTAATTTAGCATCTCTTACTTTATAAGCATATTAAGGAGAAATCTTATTGATGTAAGGTGGCTTCACTATGTGTTATGACTGAATGTATAAAGAGATTCATTAATCTTTTTCTTTTAATAATACAATGTCTGGTGCAGGAGCTGTTATAGTTCAAATAAATATCTCCTAAGGAAAAATATTGACCTACTAGTGCCAAGCCTGCAGTGATATGTGAAATGGAATATTTTTCAAGCATCTTTCTGTAGTGTCAGGTAGTTAGGTAAAATTTTACCTTGCTGTTAAAAGGATTTCGGGGCACAAAGACTCACATTCATTCCTTTCACTGTGCTAGCATCCTCTGCCTTGTGTGCTTGCCATGGTTCAGTTCCTTAGTCACAGGCTTAAATTACTGGGCTCAACTAACCATACAATGAAACTGCTACAGCTTAAGACAAATCACTCATCCCACTTTTCAAGTTGGTTTACACATGTTATATTTTATTGTGATAGAAAGCATTGAAAATAATTCAAACCCCAGCAGTTTTATTCACTGCTGATGAGAGTGCAAACTGATGGAAAACAGGCTGGCAATTCCTCCAAAATCACAAAATAGACCTGCCATGTGATTCAGCTATAATATTCCTGGGCATAAGCCAAAGGACTCTGTATCTCACCTCATAGAAACTCGCTCACCCTTGATCATTTCTGCTCCATTCACAGTAGCCAAGAAAGGGAAGCAGTCTAGACATCCATTAGCTATTAATGTAAAATAAAAGTGAGTTACAAGTATTCAGTGGAGATTATTCAGCAGTTAAGAAAAATGAAATTCTGACAGTTGCAGGTAAATGCATGGATCTGGAAACAATCACTATGAATGAGCTGGCCCATACTCAGTATGACAAACATCCTACATTTTCTGTCATGTATGGATGTTAGCTGTGGATATTTAGATATGTGTGTGTTTTATTTTAAGTACTCATAGAATTTAGGAAACTAATAATGTGCCATGGGGATGAAAGGATCATTAAAAGGAGGAGAGATAGAATGTCATGGTTAAACAAAGGTTTAAGGGGATAAGAGAAAAAGAGTGATTAAATGGGGTTGAGAAAGGTAGAGCAAGGAAGAGGACGGAATAAGTGAAGGGATAATGAGCATCAAGGGCCTTTTTGAAAATCACACAGTCCTCATTTCACACTAATCAGTTATCCCAAACTAAGTGGTCAGCCCTAAAAACACACACACAAATAATATTATGCTAACTAAGCATGTTGTATTTATGCATGTTATATAATAGTTGTATATAACAACTATTAATGAAATAGAGGGTCATGGATTTCAAAGGGAGTAATGAGGGGGTATATAGGAAGGCTTCAGGAGAGGAAGAGGAATGATACAAATATAAGCTCAAACAATAAAAGTACTAATTTTAAGTGTGATCGGGATGTGGAAGTATAGCTCTCCACAACTGATAGCTTCTGATGGGGGTAGGGGAGGGGAAGGATTCATTTTGTCTAAGGAGCAGGCCACTGATAGTTTAACCATGCTCCAGTGAGTATGTAGATAAGACAAATTGGACCTGTTTTTTTATTTTTAATTCTTTTCATTTTTACTTTTTTGGGATGGCATTACAGTGGTGAAGGGTGGACATGGAAGTACTGGGAAGTGAGTGTGATTTGGGTGCATGATATGAAATTCCCAGAGAATCAATAAAAATGTTATGTTCAAAAGTAATAATTTTTGAAATATTAAAAGTTGCAGGGAAACCAAGTAGTACTGTAGAAGCTTCCTGAAATATATCCTTGCAAATACTTTAGAAGCATTTTAATGGAATTACACAATAATTTGTGGAGTACATGTATAGTAGACACCACATGCAAGCAAATAAACTTCAATACCAGAAATGGATTATCTCTTTTGGAATTGTTACCAGTGGGTTCCCTTTGACCCTAAATGTTACAGTCTATTGACATTGTTCTGGATTACTCTCCAGAACTTCATGGTAGCATATTGCTGAATATATTAAATGTTTGAGTCACAAAATATGGAGAAATCAATCTGATGCTAAGGTGGAAACTTCTGGCTGTCTTTTATAATGTGAGACAGTACTGTGTTCACTGCTGGAGAAAAGTGACTAGCACTCTTACCAAGCTGCAAACTGTAGGGGCTACAATAATGACTGTCTTGTCACGATATGGACACTGTTGCAATAGCAGAAAGAATGCTATGGCAGTAATAAACCACTTTCTGATTGGACTTAAGGTTTACTACACAACATGGATCACATAACCTGGACTATTTTCAAGAACAAGGACTTGTGGGTAGAGAGAACATAGGCCCTAGAGGAGAACTTCTTACTATTATTCTGCTAAATGGACATAGTACTAATACAGCTTCTTATGAGGTATTGCTACACCCACAGAGTAGTACATCTTACAGCGTTCATCAGAGAAGCCTCATGCAGTAGATGGCTATTAATAGAGGGACCACAACTGGTCCACATGCAGATAATAAGAGACTCTTGTGTCTCAACTATAAGTGGGAAGTCAATATCATATCCCTCCCTCAAGAATCAGGGATCATCAAGGGACAGAGGAAGGGAAGACTCAGAGATCTAGAAGTGTTCCCTAAATACTACAGGGCACTTGCAAACATGAACTCATAGTATTATGACAGCATATCTAACACCTGCACAATCACAAGCCAGACAAAATCTAGGCATGGAGGTAGGGAGGAAATCCCAACCTTAGCTGAGTAGCTACTGTCATTTTATAATTTCTGAAACACAGAAGGTGAGATTTTTGGTTTGTTTGTTCTGTTTTGTTTTTACTGGTGTGACCTCTTTGGTTGGTCAATCATACTAAAGAGAAGGCCCCAGTTAAAGAGTCAACAGCAATTGCTCTTTAAAGAAGGAAGAAGAAGAAGAAGAAGAAGAAGAAGAAGAAGAAGAAGAAGAAGAAGAAGAAGAAGAAGAAGAAGAAGAAGAAGAAGGAGAAGGAGAAGGAGAAGGAGAAGGAGAAGGAGAAGGAGAAGGAGAAGGAGAAGGAGAAGGAGAAGGAGAAGGAGAAGGAGAAGGAGAAGGAGAAGGAGAAGGAGAAGGAGAAGGAGAAGGAGAAGGAGAAGGAGAAGGAGAAGGAGAAGGAGAAGGAGAAGGAGAAGGAGAAGGAGAAGGAGAAGGAGAAGGAGAAGGAGAAGGAGAAGAAGAAGAAGAAGAAGAAGAAGAAGAAGAAGAAGAAGAAGAAGAAGAAGAAGAAGAAGAAGAAGAAGAAGAAGAAGAAGAAGAAGAAGAAGAAGAAGAACTTGAAGTTCATTGATAGGGTGGTGGCATAAATCCAGAAAGTGTTTGGGAATAGATGTCATAAATATTATTCAAACACACTGTGTGCCATCTCCTATAATCAGATTGATGACTACCCAAATTGTCATCATAGAACCTTCATCCAGTAACTGACAGAAGCAGATGCAGAGATCCACAGCTAAGCACTGGGTGGAGTTCCCAGAGTCCAGTCAAAGAGAGGGAGGAGAGATTATATGAGCAAAGGGATCAAGATCATGATGAGGAACCTCACAGAGATAGCTGACCTGAGATAGTTGGAGCTCACTGACTCTGGACTAACAGCTTGAGAACCTGCATGGGACTGAACTAGGCCCTTTGAATGTGGGTAACAATTGTGTGACTTAGGCAGTTTGTGGGGGCACTGGCAGCGGGACCAAGATTTATCCTTTGTGCATTAACTGGCTTTTTGGAGCCCATTCCCTATGGAATGTAAATACAGGGAGGAGGGGCTTGGTCCTGCCCCAACTTGATATGCCAGACTTTGTTGGTTCCCCGTGGAAGATCTTATCCTCTCTGAGGAGTGGAAGGGGGTGGGCTAGGTGGAAGGTGGGAGGTAAGGAGGAGGGGAGGGAGGGGGAATGGTGGTTGGTATGTAAAAGGAAAAAATTTAAATACAAAAAAATTCTCAAAGAATTAATAAAAATAGTTATGAGAAACAAAGTCCACAAAGTCATAAGAAGTAAAACACAATACAGAACAAAAAATGTAAGGATGAAATCAAGATGGAAATTAAAAAACATCCTTAGAATGGAGAGAAAATGAAAGCAGAACAAAATAAAATGGATGGGCTAAAATGAATAAAATTCAATGAGGCAATTACTACCCCAGTTGCCAGCCAGCAGGGAAGACTCCTGTGTAACTTCCTAGTAACACCCCCCATTAGACCCTGCAATCTACAAGACCCACTCCCTACCCCAAATCCACCCATTCCCCTGCAACCTCAGCAGCTTCCTAAGACACAGAGTCCACCAGCTCTGATTGGACCAAGAGGTGAGTAACTCTTCTCTCACCCAAAGAGTCCTGCCTTTAGGACCTAGGCCCAGGAACTCAACCTATGCCTGGGAATCCCCACCCATCACTGTCCCAGTTACTGGCTAGCAGAGAAGACTCCTGTGGGCAGGCTTCCCCATCAACACCCCCCCCATCAGACCCTACAATCTACAAGACCCACTCCCTACCCAAACTCCAACCATCCCCCTGTGACATCAGCAGCTTCCTGAGACACAGAATCTGCCAGCTCTGATTGTACCACATTGTACTCTTCTCCCACCTAGAGAGTCCTGCCTTTAGGACCTAGGCCCTGAGACACAACACAGAATCTGCCAGCTCTGATTGGACCAAGAGAGCCTTCATCCAGTAACTGATGGAAGCATATGCAGAGATCCACACCCAAGCACCAGGCTGAGCTCCAGGAGTCCAGTCAAAGAGAGAGAAGAAGGATTCTATGAGCAAGGGGCATCAAGATCATAATGGGGAAACTTATGGGGACAACCAAACCAAACTAGTAGGAACTCATGAACTTTAGACCAACAATTATGGAGCCTCCATGGACTGGACTAGGCCCTCTGCATAAGCGAGACAGTTGTGTAGCATGATCTGCTTAAGGGGCCCCCTGGCGGTAGGATCAGGATCCATCCCTGGTGCTTGAGCTGGTATGTCCCACTACCTATGATGGGACACCTTGCATAGTCTTGGTGTGGGGGGGTGGCGGGGGGGGGGTTAAACCCGCCTCTACTGAATGTACCAGGCTCTGCTGACTCCCCATGCAAGACCTTGTTGGAGGAGGGAATAGGGAGTGGGCTGGGGGGAAGGCTGGAGGGGTGGGAGGAGGGAAGAGGGGGGATCTGTGGTTAATATACAAAATAAATATAAATATTCCTTAATTAAAAAAAATTCAATGAGGCAAGTTTACAGCAGTAAGTGCCTATTGCAAACAAAATGAGAGATTTCATATTATGTCTTGTTGGTTCTCTTGAAGTTCTTGAAAAAACAGGGAAAGATAACACCCAATAAAAGTAAATGGGAAAGGATAATCAAAGTCAGGGCTCAAATTAATGATACAGAAACACACAAAAAAAAAACAATACAATGGATTGACAAGATGAATAGTTTGTTCTAAGAAAAGATTAGTAAGGTTGATACATACTTCCCCCTAAAAAAGAGAAGGTCCAAATCAATAAAATAATATTTGAACAGAAAGACATTACACCAGACAGTAAAGGAATTCAGAAACTTTTAGGATAAAACTTTAATAACCAAAAGCCCACCAAACTAGAAAATCTATGTGAAATTAATGGATTTATATGTGTATATATGGCTTACTTAACTCAAATTAAGATAAAATAAATAACAAATAACATCTAATGATACAAAAGAATTAATGAAAAATCTCCCGTAGAAATCTGTCATGTTGGATAATAGGGGCTGTGAGGGTTCATTTTCAATGTCAAGTTAACCAAGTTTGGAATCACCTATGAGATACAGTTTGGGGCATATCTGTAAGGACATTTCCAGAGAAGTTGAACTGAGACCAGCTCTGAAATTGGGTGGCACCATCCTATGGCCTAAGGTCCAAGGATAAATAAAAAGGAAAAAAGGAGAAAGCAGCTGGGTGTTAGCATTCATCTACCCTTGCTTCTTGACTGTGGGAGCAATATGACCAACTTTGTTAAATTCCTGCCATATTGGGTTGATTATATGCCCTCAGACCAATGATTCTCTGTTGGGAGCCCTGTGGTCTAGTTTTGGACCAATATATGAGTGCTTGTTCAACAGGTCCAGATGAGGTAAAAGCCCACAGGGACAGTCTTACTCGGCAAGGACCAGTGGACTTCAGGATACTTCAGGATACTGCTGGGACCACGCGGCCTGCATTCTCTCTTCTCTCTCATGATATTGATGATTCTCTTGGTGGATTTAGTGTCATTTTGTCAATCTTGCATGGAACAGATGTGATCATTCCTGGAAACCCAATTTTTCTCCAATATTTTCCCCTAAAATTCTTTGGGAGCTGATGCTTCTCAGGTTTCTTGTCTGGGGAAGCCAGCTGTCTGAAAGAGCCTGGGAGCTGTTCTGATTCAGAGCTGACAGGATCGGAGGCAGATCACCCCTATTTCTGTAAATATGTTTTGAATGATATTGTTGTTCTTGAAAATGTGTGCCTATGTCAATTACCTTTTAGTTTTGTAAAGACAGGATGTACCCAACTCGATATTTGGCCAAGCCAGCAAAATGATAACTGTTGTTTTGGGTTTAAAGATGTTTTGATGTTAAAGTTGGGAAAACCCATTTGACATATTTGTTTTTGCTGGGGGTTAATGGAGGATGGAAAAAAACATGTTTGTTATTATGGAAAAGCATGCTTGTTTTTGATGTATAAATAAAGATGGCTGGAGCTAAAAAAAAAAGTTATAGATTATCAAGTGATGTGTTTGTGTGTCAGATTGACAAGGGGTCAATTGTACTGGTTGGCTTTTGTCAGCTTGACACAAACAGGTATATATGTAAAGAGGGAATTTTAATTGAGACAATGCCTACATAAGATTGGCCTCTAGGCAAGTCTGTGGAGTATTACCTTGATTAATATGTGAGTTCCCAGCTCACTGTCAGTGGTACCACCCCTAAGAGGGTGGTCTTGGATTGTATAGGAAAGCAGGCTGAGCAAGCCAGTAGAAGAGCAAGCCAGTAAGTAGTGTTTCTCCATGGTTTCTACTTCAGTTCCTGCTTCGAGTTCCTGCCCTGGCTTTCCTCAGGCTCTAAGACATATTACTGATTTATTTATTTGAGATCTCTATGATTTCTTAACACAAGAACTTAGAGCTATAAAACTCCCTCTTAGGACTTATTTCATTGTATTCTACAGGTTTTGGTATTAAGATTTTACTTTTGTTTAATTCTAGGAATTTTTAAACTTCCTTCTTTATTGCTTCAATGATTCATTCATCACTGGTCTGTTCTTTAATATCCATAAACTTGGGAATGTTCTGTAGTTCTTGCAGTTTTATAGTTTTATTCACTGTGATCATATATAATATGAAGGATTGTTTCCACTTTCCTTATTTGTTGGGAATTAGTTTGTGTCACAATATATCATTGACTCTAGAGAAAATTCCATACACTACTGAGAAGACTACAATCTGCAGCATTTGAATGGAATGTTCTATAGATATCTGTAAAGTATATTTGCTCTAAGGTATCCTTTAATTCAGGTTATTTCTGTTCTCTGTTTGCTGGGCTGATGTGTCAATTGGTGATAGTGGGACAGTGAACTCTACATCTGGCAGCTTTTGTTGTACAAAATTGAATACATCTGTACTTGGTGAATAGATGTTTAGGATTCTAATATCCTCTGGGTGGATTGTTCCCTTAATAAATGTGAAGTGACTTTAAAAAAAAAATCTCCCAATTAAAAAAGCTTAGCATCAGAAGTATTGAACAGAAGGTTCTACCAGACCTTTCAAGAAGAACTAACACTAACAATCCTTAAATAGAATAGAAATCCTAAACAATAAATATAAAATATAAATAAAATAAATAATAAAATTCTAAAAGAAAATGAAGGACCACTTCCAAGTGACTTGAATTAGACCAATATTTTCCTGAACACAAAACCCAACAAGACTCAGTTATAGAAAAGAAAATTAAGGTTTAATATCTAAAGAATCATAGAGCATCTCAAAATATCCTATAGAATGGAAGAAGAAAATATATTCCAAAATTGTTTTTGTAATGCAAGAATTACATTGATCCCAAAATTGATTAAAGTATAACACAAGGGGAAACTATAAACCAATATCCCTGAATAAAAATGATGCAAATTTTTCAAACATAATACTTGCAAACCAAATTCAAGAACACAACAAAAAGATCATAAAAGTATTCTTTGAGATTGTTTTACCTAGAAGTGACAGCATGTAGCCACCCATAAACATCAACAATATGGCTACCTAAATAATACTTGAACAATAGCAACACCAATTATGTTAATGAGGGAAATATAATGGGGTCCCAACCTAGACAATCAACTATGAATAATTAATATCTAATGAAAGAAGGAAAGTAAGTCCCTCCCAGAGATGAGGCCCCATGCTCTCTAATACAAAGTGTCTGTTCAAAAAACACCCTATACATAAAAACAACAAAAATAGACTCCACAGATTGTATTCATATATAAATAAATGCATACATATATAATAATGATGATGATGATGAAAGAAAAAGAGCCAACAATTTTAAAGTAGTGAGAACATGGAAAGGAGATAATATTGAAAGGGCTATGAAAGAGAAGAGAATATGGAAGTGGTATAATTATATTCTAATTAAAATTAAAAATAGTACCTGTTCAACCACAGGACACACCTGACAGAAAACTGTAAGCTGCCTGTTATAGCTGAAGTTTTCCTGTGTCCTGACCAGTCCGCAGCCGCTCAGACCCTAGAAAACACAGAGGTTTGTATTAATTAAAACTGCTTGGCCGTTAGCTAAGGCTAACCACTAACTAGCTCTTACACTTAAACTCAGCCCATTTCTGTTAATCTATGTGTTGCCATGTGTTCTATGGCTTTAACTGTGTGCTCTTACATGCTGCTCCCTGGATGGTGGGCTGGCTCGCCTCACTCAACCTTCCTCTTCCCAGAATTCTCCTCATCTGCTTGCCTGCCTATACTTCCTGCCTGGCTACTGGCCAATCAGCATTTTATTTATCAACCAATAAGAGCAACATATTCACAGCATACAGAGCGATATCCACAGCAGCCTGTACACCTTCTCTGCTCTCTTTATTCCCCTAAACACAATCCCTCAGGATCTCTACAACAAAACACCAGCTGCATCCTGCCTTTTTCCTTGCCCAGATCTCCTTAGGATCCCATAGACCATCCCCTCCTAGCCTTCCTCCTCCCAGTTCTTGCTATATCCAAGCTCCCAACTCAAACAGACATCTGCTCAAACCCAGGTCATGCCTGCTAGAAAACAAAGTGGACTCACACAGACCTCTCTCTGTTCTCCTTGAACCAATCTGTTAGACTCCTTCCTAGTGCTGCACAGATCACCAGCTGTGGCTTCCCATCCTCTTTCCATGTGTCCTGTGGATTCTATGGACCATCCATTCCTGACCTCCCTCTTTGCACTGTCCACTTCATCCTAACCTCCAACACCAGCAAGCATTCCTATGAACACACCAGACTAACAGCACAGCAAAACAGGAAATTCACAGCCATCATACTCTCTTAAAATTTAGAAAGGAAACAGAATCTGAGGAACAAAACACCCACCCACCAAAGGCAAACTGAGAAATCAGCACCAAGACCCATGATTACCCCAAACCCAGATGCCTGGTCACCAGCATAAGAGCACAATGAATAACAGACTGGTAATATGTCTCCACTAGAGCCCAGCTATCCTACAACAAAAGGCCCTGAATATTCCAACATAACTGAAGCACAAGAAAAAGACCTTAAAACAAACTATATCATGATGATAAAGGTCCTTAAAGAGAAAATTAATAAATCCCATTAAGAAATCCAGGAAAACACATAGGAACAATAGAAGGAAACAAATAAATTCCTTAAAGAAAGCTGCTGGACTCCAGCTCTGGATGATGGTAGGGTCTGAAGATGAGTAGATGCAAGAGCGGTGATGGGAGGAATCACACACAGGATTCTTCTTAGTTTTGTTTTAGGAGACATGGACAGAGAGGAAGTGCATCTTTATATGGCTTGTCCTACTCTGATGGGAGTCATCCCTGGCCGGACAGGTCCCATCAGAGGAGGTAAGGAGTCAGCAGGGGAAGGAAGTGAGCCAGGCCATGGTGGTCAGGAGGATATTCCAGCCTAACTGACTAGCAGCCACAGTGCTTCTTTATTTATAAAGAATTTAGTAAGCAGAGATACATTCATGATGTTCCAAAGCACAGGTCATATATTTTGTTTTGGACATGTGTTTCACTTCCTTTAGCTCATCTTTTAGTCATCATTAATAAACTATAACAGAACAGAATTATCATTTCCAATCATTTTCCTTCAAGTTTTAACATCATTAATAAACAGAGGTATTATTCTTACTCATTAACACAACCTAATTTTTTAAAAGCTAGAGGCATATGACAGCCTGTTTTCAGGCTGGTAGCTTTGGTTGCTTCAAGGACACTAGACCAAAACAAAGTCTTCAAGCTACCCTGGGTATTTTGCCATGTCCCAAGCAATGTATTATTAACTCTTAGTGGTCAGAGTGCCCAGAAAAAATCCTCAGGCCAAAGCTGCTGCAGTTTTTATTCAAATTCTGGAATAATATAATGTTCACATTTATATCTTTATAGAATTTATCTATATGTATAATTCTGGCATTCTGTTGCTCTTTGGTAATATGACATTATCATGACTCTGTGTACACTAACTTTTCTAAGAAAGGAAGTTCTTGATATCTCATTCTTTTTATCATCTTTCTACTCCATACTTTGCTCATCAATATGTGTCTATGTAGGACAGAGGTATATGCCACATAATTGTCTGAGTGAACAGTGGCAAGAGGCTTGTAATCTGAACTGTGGCTAACTCCTGTAGCTAACAAAATCTTTTGGGGGGGAGGAGAAATAGCATTTTTATCAAATTGTTCTGGTTAAATTGTATGGCTGCATGTAGAAGAACACAAATAGATCCATATTTATCACCCTACATAAAACTCAACTCCAAATGGGTCAAAGACCTCAATGTAAAACCAGATACACTGAAGCAAATATGAGAAAGTGCAGAATAGCACTGAATTCAGTGACAAAAGAAAAGACTTTCTGAAAGGAACACTGGTAGCATGCAGCCCACAAAATCTTGTTGACCTTTTTAAGTTTAGTCTGTTTTGAATATCTTGTTCCTGCATAAGTACAGGGACAGATGTTTCAAGAATGTCTCATAGCCTCATGAAGAGACCTCTGGCTTCCTTATGTGCCATAACCTCTAAGACATAAGGAAGACCTTAAAGTAGATAAGGATATCTCCCTAAAAGTGGGAGGAATAGTATGTTCAGGACTGTCCTAGAGGAGATTAGATGCAGCATTCCTGGGAGAATGCATAAATAATTCATAAGAAATTTTCCATAAATCCAATATCCCCAAATTATACAAATATTGAAATTACCCCAAGTATAAAACCGGCAGGGATGAAAACCAAAGGTAGCATGGCAGCCATCATGCAGCTGAGCTTTATTGGATCTTTGTCAAGCAGCTGTGCTGGCTTTATGACTTCTGCCACTCCATTCCAATATGCCTGTGCCAGAAAGCCAAGAAGAAACAAACAATAAACATATAAATGACTAAAATTGTTCAAGAACTGAAAATGAAGGACAACTCAACCTTGAGGATAGACATTACCTGAAGAAAAGGGTTGGGAAAAAAATATGCCAGGCAAATGAACCTAAGAAGGAAGCTGGTATACCATTTTAATATTTAACAAAGTAGACTTCATACCAATACTAATCAAAGGAGATGGGGAAGGATGCTGTATACTCATCAAGGAAAAAATCCACCAAGATGACATTTCAATTCTGAACATTTATGTCCCAAACAAAGGGCCCCAAGTCTGTGATTTTGAGACCAAAATGCCCTCAACAGTGAACAGTCTTAAGCTTCTTAGGCTGAGGCAATCTCACCTCTTAGACAAAGGCCCAGACAGCTCATCAGGGAATGAAATATTTGGGATATAATATTAATTACAGTGACAAGCAACTACCACATCTTCAGTTACAGCCACAACTCAAGTTCCATCAAAGGCATTCCTTCAACCCTTTTGAGGAATAATTGGAGATTGTTTGATCCAGGTTCCTACTTTTGGATTAGTGGCAAAACCTTTTTCTGAGGCTCTCAATTCCTTGACTCTGCATCCCTTAAATGGGGTTATTAACTGGAACAAGACTTTAATCAGATGCAATTGCATCTCATGGAAGCTACAGAACTGAACACATTTGGTCTTCAATAGCCTTTCATGTTGTCTATGGCAGGAAAGTCAAGCTTCATCCTTGGGATGGGTGTTCAATGCTGACATACAGAACTGAGGCCTGTGGTAAGATTTTCAAAGTAATCAGATGTTGCAGCATTGAGGGCATTTTGGTCTCAAAAATCCTCTGGGAGACCTAAATACTAAGATAGCATCTACATGTTTTAGAGTTGCTCCTTCAGACAAACAGGCCCCTAGCATTCATTCCTTAATGATCCTTCACTGCAGCTATAACTCATACAGGTACTGGTTTGAGTGCAAAGATTCCAGGTCTTTACAATGACTGGTAATGAAATGCAAAAAAAGAAAAGAAATAGTTTATTAAAGGAGATATATAGACAAACTAGGCAGTGAGGCTATCCCACTCTCAATATTGGTAACCTCCCTTTTCCCAAAGACCTCTCCCAGCACACCCCTTCAGCTCTTTTCTTCGCTACCTGCTCTAACCACTTGTCTCTCCTATGCTGGGTAAGTATCATTCCAGAGCTGCTTGCATTGTCTACAAAAGCCATACTGTTGTGCCAGAAAGCTCCTCTTGCCCTACTGGGTCCTATAACTTGGAAAGAGATGAATCTTCTCTGTAATTTGGGACATACAAATCTGACAAGTTTCTATGTCCACTTGCAGATGTCCCAGAATGAAATTCTTGTCACCAAGACACTTATCCCTTCTCTCTCCCACCCGTTCTCCCTCTGCATTAGTAGAGAGATGGCCATGTGGAGGGCATAGCAGCAATACTTAGCAGGCTCCAGGATCTAGAGAGGACACTTAGTGAGTAGGCAAGGAGAGAAAAAGAAAAGGGTTAGAATATGTGGAGGGAAGAAGCAGCTGAAGAGACTGACTTGAGAATTTGGAGTTGAATATTGTGGGTAGCAGAAGCCAGAAGAAACAAACAATTCCTCCACACATTAGGACAGTCAAATCAGCAGCTTTGTTCAGTTAGGAAAGAGGCCAAACCCTTTGGAAGGAAGTTCATGTATGCCCTTCCTTGGTTTCAGCATCAGATGAATGAAATGAGGATATGAGCAAACCAAGATATGATTGTGGAGAAAGTTTATATTGTAGATATGAGGGAGAGTACATACAGGGGCATGTGGAAGAGTCCAGACTGAAGCAGGCATTTAGAGGAGAGAGAGGAGTAAGGGGAGGAAGAGAGGAAGAGAATAAAGATGAGATAATGCCAAGAGGAGAGTCAAGAGCCGGAGTGTAAAACCAAAGAGAACTGAGAGACAGAAAATCAAAAGAACACATAGCCAAAATGGCTGGGTTTTATAGGAATTAGAAGCTGGGGGAAAAGGAAGTGAAGCCCCTGCACTGAAAAAGTTTAGGGTAAGCCAAGCAGACACTTTCATATGCTAATAGACACCACAGTTAGCCATTTGCCTTGAATTTCTTTGGGATCTGACACTGCTCATAAGTTCTTATAATGCAGCTTTCCCCAGAATGCTCCCCGTCTTAAACAAATCTGTATTGTGCTAAGGGCCTTACTTCTTTACACTGAGGCCGCCTGTCATATATTCTCTGGCATCTCCATTTCCACTCTGTTCTCCAATCCCTGCCTCACTCACCACTGCAGTATTGAGCCCTACCTAAAACATGGCCTTGCACATCATTCTCCCTCTTATATTCCTTCTGTTTCTTCTATAGCCATGTTCTGTGGGCTTAGAGGGTATGGTATTATTGTCTTATTGAGTGTTGAGCCCCCAACAATCATTTATCTTAGTGTCTTGGGAAACTGTCAGTCTCTGTATTCACTGTCAGTCACTGCAAAAAGAGGCTTTTCTGACCAAGGCTGAGTAGCATTTGCCTATGGCAATAAACACAGCAATTCAGGAGGCAATTTAATGCTCTCTACTTGGAGTTTTCACAATATGACTTCAAATCTTCAAGATGTAGTCTCTCCCACAGAAAGCATTTTAGCAGTTGTTTTTAACAACACTTTATTTGTCCTCAATGAAAGAAAGCAGTGAAAATGTAAGTATAGTTGATATTACTAGGGTCTAAACGTACAGGTCCTCATTCATGATATGAATGACACTGTCTCAATCCTCCAGAGACACCACACATGACATTGAGGACTGATAAAAGCTTCTTTAGTGTCCTATTCGCAGGAGGCTTATGTGTACAGGGGAGATAAATTTTGAATCCCTTACTCATGGACACAGGGCCTCTGACATTCATGTACCAATCCTTTCCAGGGCATATTGTCATATATTGACAGGTGATCAGGAAGGGACTGAATCAATCAGCCAAAGCCAGAGCCAGGAACAAACGAGTTGTTCCTGTACTGGAGGGAAATTTTGAGAATTATTTGGGTGACTGTCTGTATCCTGCATTCCCTTCTAGCCTATGCCAACCTTCTTGTGCTTACATTCTACATGAACCCAATTGGCCCCACCCTCAGATTTCTCAGGAAAAATTGCTTAAACACTTGAGAAGGCATTGGACTGGAGGAGTAAGGGTACAAGCCTTAAATGAGTTAACAGATATTTGGAGGATCCCTTTGTGTTTATCATACGGTGCCAGAAAAGGCAATATTTTTCATTTTATGGAGTCCTTAGTCTTATCAATAAAATAATTTAAAACTGGACTCAAGCAGAAGTTCAAGGCAAAGATTAAAAGAAAAACTACCAAGGCAGGCATGCTATAAATCCCAGAACAATTAGAAGGAGAAGAGAACAAAAAACCAAGCCACATGAGTTAAGCAGGGATGACAGTCAGACCTGTCATGACAGATAAGCAGGCACATGACAGGAAGGGAGCTTTAGAGAAAATGTGAAGCCCTAAGTCTTAGGAAAATCATGCTTTAAAAACAGAAGAAGAAAGACACATTTATACCTACTTCAGAAAATTGGGCAGACTTACTAAGCAGCACAACCATACTCTATAAGAGACTGCACTAGAGAGTGGGAATTTAGGGAAAGAAAGGTATGTTATTGCTGGAGTCCAGCTATATAGCAGGTCGGAGGAACTGGAGAGGAGATGTGAAGTCAGCAGCTACACACACACAGGAGATTTATCTGAGGGGACAGAATATAAGTCTCTGATTCTTTATTTTTCTATTATCTTTTTTATACCACCTGAGACAAGAATTTCTATGCAAAAAGAAATTGCCTCACAACCACAAGTTACATATTTTCCAAAAAGAAAATTAAAATCTTTACACAGGAAGAAATCACATTATTATCACAAGTTACATGTTTTTCTTAGAAACACACAAGAAGTGAACATTTTCATTTGTATTAATTTTCCCAGCAGAATATCTTCACCGCAAAGCAATGGTTATTTTATTATTGATTAGCAAAGTTGTAATCAAGCCAAGTATATTTCAGTCAGTTCCTTTGTACTGGCAGGCAGCTGTTTGCAATTTCATTGTGGCAGATTCCTGTCCTATTTCTACTCTACCAAAACCTTAAACAAGTGGTCCACCTGACCATCTATTTTTCCTTTTCTTTACACACAATAGGGCCATTTAATTTCCTTTCACAATTTTGTTTTTTCAAGGTGCACACCAAAGCACATGACTAATTCTCTAAGCTACATGACCAAAGAACTCAGACCTAACCTTAGGTGTAGGGACCTAATTGCTTTCTTTGATCGTCAACCTTTTTTTCATGTGTCTGCAATACATGAGACTTCCTGGTTTTTATTTTACACATTTGTCAAGTCTCACATTTCTAAGTGTCACTGCTCTATAAAAATCATCTTTGGTTCATAGATCCTGTGCTTCCATTCATTTGGTTATTTGTCCCGGGGCTTTATCCAATCTTGGCTTCAACAATTCTCGCTCATATAAACCCTCTTCTTTCTTACTAATTAGACTCCCAGTGCTCCACCAGGGGCCCAGCCTTGGATGTCTGCATTCAGATTCCTCAGTCCTTGGATGGGGTTTATGGCACCACTATCTGGGTGTCTGGCCATCCCATCACCAGAGTAGGTCAGTTCCTGCCGTCTCGCGACCATTGCCAGCAGTCTTTTGCGGGGGTATCTTTGTGGATCTCCGTGGGCCTCCCTAGCTCTCTGCTTCCTCCCCTTCTCACCTTCTCATGTGGTCTTCATTTACCATGGTCTCCTATTCCTTGTTCTCCCTCTCTTTTCTTGATCCAGCTAGGATCTCCCACTGTCTTTCCCTGGACCGTCGCCCTTCATTGTTCCAAAGGCTGAGGGGCCCCCAACTGGATCAGGCCCCCTGAATGCGTGAGACAGTCATTTGGCTTGATCTGTTTGGGAGGCAGCTGTGCATTGGTGCCGGGTCCTGGGCTCATTGCATGAGTTGGCTGTTTGAATCCTGGGACTTATGCAGGGACACTTGGCTCGGTCTGGGAGGGGGGGAATGGACCTGCCTGGACTGAGTCTACCAGGTCGACCCCGGTTCTCGGGTAGACCTTGATCTGGAGGAGGTGGGAATGGGGGTGGGCTGGGGGGAGGGGTGGGCGAGAGGGGGAGAACAGGGGAATCTGTGGCTATTATGTTGAACTGAATGGTGTTGTAAAATAATAATAAAAAAAAGGAATTGAAAAAAATCATCTTCATTATGATCTGCAAGTAAATTGCACAGTGAGAAGTAGGATTTTCCCATGAAACACTCCCACTATACTACATACCATGGGATTATTTCATATAGTAATCACACCAGCCAATTACAGTAAGATCACAATAGCACAAAGCAGGAGAATGCACAGCAGAAGCAAGCAGCATTCTGGGGAGAAAAACCCTGGGGATTTGCCTCTCTGGAGTACACTCTGGATAGCTGTGCTAATCAGTGAGCCATACTCCATAAGCTCCATTGCAAACTTCAGTTCCTCTGACATGGCCACCTCCACCTTATATTATCAAAAGGTTAATTTTTCTGCTTTTCTCTTTTGCATAGCTCAAGATAAGCCCACCTTTCTAGCAGTGATCCCTCTCTCCTGAGAGGTGGCCCCTTAGCCAAAACACTGACAGATGTAACTGGAATGTTATACCTCCACCTAGGCCAGAGACTCTATTCTCTTGACTAGGAATTTTTCCTTATTGAGCATTGATTGCTACTACAACATAGGGATATGTGTAGTGATAAAGAAGAATTAAAAGATGAATATAAATCACATACATATGTATTTCTATTCACTTTTTCTTTGACAATTTTAAACATATATAAAATATGTTCTGGTAACTCTCACTTCACACTCTTCTATTTTTCTCCCACTACAATCAGCCCTACACTCCTTATAAGTCCCTTTCTCACAATCATGACTTTGTATTTTGCCTTGTGGATCAATGACTTTAATCAGAGTTGTGTGAGTAACTATGATCTAAAACTATCTGTCAGAGCCTGGTGGACTATCTTTGAGTACACAAGTGAGGACAATGACTGCCCATCCTCCAGAAGCCACCAGTATTCAACAGATCAGCAGGGTACAGTATTAACTGTGAGTGCCTTGTTGTTTCATCTTTGACTAATGTTTGATCTGGGTGCAGACCTAGTACAATCAACAGTATCTGCTATGATTATCAAGCCGACAATGGTTGTGTCATTTTTGTGATTACTTCCCTACATCTGCTGCTCATATAGTGGTTTATCACACACCACCACCACTTCTTTTTCCACCATTCACTGGATGAAACCTCTAAAGAAAGTCCAACCACCCATAGTAGTTTTGAGTGGCCTTTCCATACTGCTCCCAGGCATACTCAGCATTTCAACTCTGAATGTGGCAACATATGCTGCATCTACAAACTTAATGATCAAGAAGTATGCAATTAAATATAAAGTAAACAAAAATCTCACACTAATGCATTTGCCACATATTGTGGGGTCTCATTCATAGATACCTTTGGCTTCATGTGGCTAATGAACAGTAGTAGGTGGACAACCCTAAATACAACTGGATACTCTTCTTCTCCTCTCTTTACGTAGATAGAATTTGTATCTGTGTTGTGCTGGCTGGTTTTGTGTGTCAACACAAGCTAGAAGCATCAAAAAGACAGAGCCTCAGTTTAGGAAATGACTCCATGAGATCCAGCTCTAAGGCATTTTCTAAAGTAGTGATCAATGTGGGAGGGCCCAGCTCATGCTGGGTGGTCCTGAGTTCTATAAAAAAAAAAAAAATAGGCAGAGCAAGCCAATGGGAAGCAAGTCAATAAGTAGCACCTCTCCATGGCCTGTGCATCAGCTCCTTCCTCCAGGTCCCTTTCCTGTTTGAGCTCCTGTCCTGACTTCTTCCTTCAGTGATGAACAGCAATGTGGATGTATAAGCCAAATAAACCCTTTCCTCCCCAACTTGTTTTTTTAAGTCATGGTGTTTCATCGCAGCAATATAAACCCAAACTAAGAAATGTCTTGGTAGGTGATCTAAAACAGTATAAAGATCTTGTCTCTTCTTGTGTTTGGTCTAAGGCACAGGAGACTAACTCTTTATATCTAGATCGTTATGTTGAGGTGTTAACTCTGGTGCTTAGTTTTTGTTAACTTGACACAAAATAGCATTGCCTAAAAGATGGAAGATAGCTGAGAAATTGTCTCCATTATATTGGCCTGTAGGCATGTCTGTGGGGAATTTTCTTGGTTAATGATTGATATTGGAAGGCCTAGTCCGTGAATGGGGGTCCCATCCTTGGGCAAGTGGTCATTGATTATATAAGAAAGCAAGCAGAGGAAACCATAGAGAACAAGCCAGTGAGAAGCATTCCCCCATGACTTCTGCTTTAAGTCTGCTAACTCCAAGTTGGCTTGGGTCAGTGTTTTTTATCAGAAGCAGAAACTTAAGTAGGACACTACCATAAAGTGCCAGAAACTTAGTAATTTAAATAAAACAAGAGAATTATATTTGAAATTCTCTCACATAAGGTTTTTCTGTTCATTATATTCTCTGCTACTGTGTTTCGGACCATCCTTTTCATCCAAGCATCCGGTACTGAATTTAGTTCTTGGCAATATTTACATTCCAGCTACATATGAACAAGACACATCTCTGTAACTACATTTGTATTGCCATTCTATCTAAAGAACTTCAGTGACATTGTCTTAAGATGACCCTATTGAGTTCATCTAATTAGATGATTATTTCAAACACCCTATATCCAAATTGGCCTACATTATCTGGTCCTAAGTATGAAAAATTGGAATATTTTATGGTGTGACACATTTCTACTCATGATTATAATTATAAACATGATTATAAGTTATGAGCGGAGGACCATAATGTATGGGATCATAATTTTATGGGCTCTGAGCAGAGGGTGAAGTCTATCCTCTGACATTATATCTGGCCTGTACATTGACATCCTCTTGAAATATCAAGTCACAGACATGCATGTGCTTAGTGTTCCAATATTTATCACTTATATTTTTTGCTAATACATAGAAAGTTTTATGGGGTGTTTCTGACACCTGTGCTTACACTATCATGTTATGTATTTGTGTCACCTCAAATGGCTCTCCTCCAATTAGTAGATAGGCACAGACTTAGATGAAAATATGCCCAGAAGTGTTACTCCCTTGGGATCTTGTTATCAGTTCTCTTTCAGTGAATTATGATTTCTGACACCTGGGGATGGAGATGATACTCAAAAATATTTTCCAACTTGAGTTTTCATAATAACAAAGACCTCAGATGCACAGCTCCAGGGCAGCATGTTTTTCATTTTCTTCAACTTGAGAGGATAAACATGGGGTGAAGAAGTTAATGGGCTTAGAGTGGCTATCCAAACCATGAAAAATAGACAAACCTTCATATGTACAAATGCATGGCAGTGTGTGTAAACACATGCTAGTTAGCGCAGGCTCTATCCCCACCCAGATTTCATGCTTTGCAGAGACACCTGTGATATAACTTTGTTTATATATCTCTTTCTATGGTTTCCCTCTCTTGTGCTCCTTTGATTACCTTTACCACTTTACATAAGTATAAGGATGAAATGGTTATTGATTTTTTTCAAACCTTTTCTTTACTCTTAGAGTATAGAAGTGATGATTCTATCTGCAATAAATTTACATATACTTCCTGCCATGATGTCAGGATTGACAGCTGCCAGGACATTTTCATGCAGTCACACTCTTCATCTTTCATATTGACTTTCATTATGTCTTCTTTGGAAGTTATTGGTTGTCTTTGTAACTTCATGTTGAACATTGTACTGTATTGAATTTGAAAGAAATTATTCTGCTGGCATCCCAGTTGGTTTCATATTTTATGTCTGAAATCTATACCTTATACCAGGCATACCCCTTATAGCCTTGTTATGGCTTCCCACACAAAATGCCTGAAGATGATTTGGGTGGTTGTAGCTGATGAAGGAGCCTCATATGCAAGGAGCAGAGTTCAGTGATGATGTTTTATACCCTATAATTTAGAAAGCAGATGCTGCTGAATGAACCTTCTCCTAATGTAATACAGCAGTATTGAAACACTTCAATGAATTCCACTTTCTCTGAATATATTTTCTAATGTCAGTTTCAGTGCATGCCTTTATCTTAGTGAAGTCTACTGCTTTCTGAGAGTGAATAATTGCACAGTATTTTTTTATTTGTGGAGTTAATACCATTAACACTTAGGTTTGTTATTAAGATGATATGCTCACTCTTGATTTAAACACTCTGTGCTCTGATTCCCTTTATTTGTCTAACTGAATTATTGTTTAGTAAGTGGATACTATTTGAATATTTTATTATTTATATTCACCTATTCATATCTTTTGTGATATTTATTGTTTCTTCATGTTGTCCCTGCCTGTCTTCTTATTCTAAGTGACCGATTCCTTGAGGTATTTTCTGTAATAGTGGCTTCATTTTTGAGAATCACATTAGACTGTGCTTAAATCATAATTTAACATTTTATATTTGCCAGATATCAATAGACATGATACTTCCTGGCAGGAAATACAACATTCCAGGTTTTTCTTGTGTACAGTGCTTCTGCTCTGATGGATGGAGCCCTAATCAGCTTCATTTGTCTATAAGTTGTCACTTTCAGCTTTCAAACTTCTGAATTTGCTTCACTCACTCAGCGAGGTAAGCTGATGGGGCCTGAATAGGTTGTTTATATTTGTCGTTTTACCTTAGGATTTTAAACACCTCTTCCATACATTTTCAGGATTTGAGGAATATTCAGTTATAATTCCCTCGGGCATTTTACCTATCCATTTAATATATGTTTCAGCTACTGCCTTTATACCAAGAGTTCCAAAGTTTGGTCTCATGGTCACTTCTCAGAGTTCTTTAAAACCACTGTTATGACTGCCTTGTCTGTCTTCTTGGCTAAAGGATACAATAATTCTTTAAATTTTCCTACTGCCCGATTTATTTTGTTTAGCATATTTCATATTAATTTTTATGTTCTATCAGATATTCTTTTCTAAAAATTTTGTCATGATTTTCTAAAAATGTCTTTATAGTGCCATTCCTACAGCTGTCTTGAATTTTCTTTATGATGTATTTCATCTGTTATTTTATTCTACTTTATTTTACTTTGCTAATGTGATAGATGCCTTAAAGTTCAGGTTTTGGATCACCATATGGCATTCCATTCACTTCAATATCTTTGGGAGTCATATACTTTTGGGCAAATCATATTCCCTTGGTGCTTTTCCCCATATGGCTTTTGTGATTCTGTGCTACAATTTGAACATCTGCTGTGGTAACTAAATCTTATAATTATATATGATGCTTTGTCATGGGGAGTCAGCTGTTGTATGTATGTCACCTCATCTCACAACTTAGTAGGGAGGAAGCAGATGGCAGTAACCACAGCATATCATCAAAAAGAACATCTGTTTAGCTATGAAAGCAAAAAACTATACTTCGTATCACCAATAGAGATAGAAAAGAAAGGTGTTCAGGTACTCAGAGGAGAAGCAAGGGGTTTGAAGTGTGGGAAATGTCTAAGTATGGGCAATTACTTATTTTAAAGATAGTGGTGAAATGATTTAAAAAGCACAAAACAAAAAAAGAGAACAGGGTTTGTCAGATGAGAGGGCATGAAATAATAAAGAGGAAAGAATTAAAATGTGAACAAATGGAAAAGCAAATGTTTCCACCTTCTTGAGGCAGAGGTGGGGAAATCTTACCTTCTTTCTCAGTTACTCATATTATTTTTAGCTTTTGTAAATCATCTTCTCCTTAGGTAAAAGTGATCTGATCAGAAAGGTCAGTTGATTACACTTTGGTATGTTCCCCCACCCCAAACCCAATTCACATGAACGAATGTTATGAAATTTTCCCAGTATTCTTATTGTTAGACTCCAACACATGATGCTTGAATAAGATTCCTATCACTTACTTCAGCAAACTGAAGCATAGGCCATCTGACTGTCTACATCCCCCACCCCATGCCTGTGTGAGACTTGCTGGTAGTGGTGCCTGCTCAGAAAATACTCAAGCTACAATCACATCTGTACCAAATATCTCTAGGGCCCTTGTAGTAGAAGCAATATTAAAACAAAATTTGTGTTAGAGGTGAAGTTTGTAGAACATAGCAGTATAGGGTAATGTATTAGTATTCTATAGAGGAACAAAATATGTTAAAGGAGAATTTTCTAAATTATCTTACAGGGGAAGACCTGGACAGTCCAGCAATGACTGTCTTTACACTGGAGTGACTGAAAGCATTATGGCTGTAAAGTCATGAGTTCAGAGGCCTTGGCAGTTCCGGTCTGGTGCTGGAGGCCTGTAGGACTCAAGGAGAGCCACTGTTCTTCATTCCATGATTGTAGGCCAAAGAATCTGGGCTCTGATGTCAGGAAGTGATGACAGCAGAAACAACATAGTAGCTGAACTCAACATCTTGTCTTGACACAAGCAGATGAGATGAACTTGTCATAGTGATGGGAAGATAGGTGAAGTCAAGCAGACAAAAGCAAAGTGTTTTACCTCACTGTCCTTCTATCTAACTGCCGGAAGAAGATACCACCCACAATTAGCATGGATTTTCCCAATAACTTCATTAATAAAATACATTACAGTTGTGTTTAATGGCTTACTTCTTAGTTGATTCCAGTTCCAGACAAGTTGAAAATGAATATTAATTTGTACAAGAAACCGAGCATTACAGGTGTTTGTCTAACAACTCAACTCAAATTCTTCTCAACATCTGCTCATTTCTCTTCCCAAATACTGGGCCACCATTCTGACATGGAAGCAATTCCTTTTCTCTGAAATGCAGTCAATTTCCAAAATTATATTTGTGTTCAAGTTCCTGTGTTATCTTTACCACCAGTTTCTTGAACCTATACTTTGTTCATTCATTTGTTCCTTAGTTTCTTGATTAGTGTTACAATTGCTATGATGAAACATTATAACCAAAGCAACTTGAGGCAGGTGCTGATGCAGAGGCTGTGGATGGGTACTGCTTACTAGCTTGCTCTTCACGGCTTGCTCAGCCTTCTTTCCTATAGAATCCTGGACCAGCAGTCCAGAAATGGTACCTCCCAAAATGAGCTGGGCTCTCCCCCACCAATAATAACTAAATAAGAAAATGCCCTACAAGCTTACCTACAGCCTGATCTTATGAAGACATTTCCTTAATTGAGGTTCCTTGCTCTCAGATGACTTTAGCTTGTGTTGACATAAAACTATCCAGCACAGTTAACAAAAATGGATGACCTTGAGGACTTATTAATCAAAAATGCAGGGATTCTTCAGCTAAAATATTTTATTCTAAGTCTGTTTAGAAGAATCTTCAACAGTAATTAAGCTGAATGATCCTTCCTAGCTCAGAGTCCATCCTGGCTCAGGATCTATACTGGCTCAGAGTTCATATTGGCTCAGCGTCCATCCTGGCTCAGGGTCCATCATAGCTTAGGGTCCATCCTGGCCCAGGGCCCATACTATCTCAGCATTCATTCTCCAGTGTGTTCACACTCTATAGTCTCACATCTCACTTCTTACACTTTGCATTCAGACTCAGTTTAGTCCTGTGGTTTTGTTTGGGTTTGCTTTATATGTGGTTTTATTATTTAAAACTTCATTTTGTTCATTTGGTTGACTTATAAGTGTACCTTGTTCTGTAATGAGTTTCACCATAAATTTTCCATATGAGCCCATGATGTACTTGGATCATTCTCCTTCACTTTTATCACCCCCACCCTCTTACTGTGTCCCTTCCACATAAGTAACAGCCCACCTTTGACTTTAATGTCATTTCCACCTTCAGATTTGTATTTTGATATTTCTGAATTTTACTCTGAACTGTTTACTCACTCTGTTTCTGTTTCTGTCTCTCACTGTCTCTCTGTGTCTCTCTCTGTCTGTCTCTCTGTTTCTGTCTCTCTGTCTCTCTCTCTCTCTCTCTCTCTCTCTCTCTCTCTCTCTCTCTCTCTCTCTGTCATTGACTTCCCAAGTGATCCACATGCCTCTATAGCCAGGAGCTTGATGGTCTCCTTTCTTCATATCTGTCCACTTTGGGAATGGAAGTAGAATGAGACTGGAGTCATTACTTTGTTCCATTCCCTTATCCCTCCTCCTGGTAGCAACCAGGGTGTGGGTTCATGTATGTACCTTACATGCACAATATAAGCACCAACACGTGGACAGTACTAAGATGCTGCAGTACAGAATCATTGTCACAGAGCTGAGATTCCTACTGCATTTTCCATCAACAGAAGTCACAATGTCTCTTCAGTGTAGTGACTGCTCTTTAGACTCCACCTGCTTGTAAATATCTATTAGTGTAAATATTTAACTTTAGTTACTCTTTAAAATAATATAATTTGATTGATGACTTCATTGAATTAAGAAACATCTAAGGTATCAGTGATAAAAATGATGTGTCTTTGAGGACATACGCTGAGAGGATTATCCACTTACCAAAATGTACATGGCACCATCTCATGCAATAGGATCCTGGACTAAATATTTTGTTAAAAAATGGAGAAAGCCAATATAATGCTGGCATTTCTTCTATACAATACCATGGACCCAGCTGTTCCTACAAGGATGCATTCCACACAAAGATGGGCTGCAATTCTCCTAATCTGTTGCCTCAAATAAATTCTTCCTTCCCTAAGTTGCTCTATATTGGGTATTTTGGACACAGTAATGAGAAAAACAAGTAATTCAACCCACACATCATCATTTCACACAAATGTATTATGTCTGGTAGAGTTTTAAATCAGACCAGGAATAGATGATTTGCCTGTGGGGCATTTTCATCATCACTCTGCTTCTGCTTTACTAGATCCATATGAAACCCCACTGTTTAAGACAATGCTCAATGTAAGGACTGTAGACAGGGGTCTACTTAATAAATTAATGAAACAGAGATTAAGTGAATTTTGTCTTGTTAGAACAGCAAGAAGAAGTGGAGGGAGTTATTTTTTTTCTTTTTAATTGTATAGAAAACATTTCATACATCATTCAAAATACTTACAAAGTATCCCATCTCATTCATTTATTATAAATGTATATATATATATATATATATATATATATATATATATACATAACAATGATTAAATGAAAAGGGGCATACATTTCAGAGGGAGCAGGGGTCACACTCTAAGAATCTAGTATGTTAACATTGTACTATGGAACCACATATTGCCCCACACTCTAATTTCTCATTGATGCCTTTTCTCCCTCTTTCAGTCTATATAGCATCTTCCTGCTCCATAAAAACTGACCAATAGGGAGAAAGCTTTCAGATATGTTCCAGTTTGATTTCTCTTATATTTTGGTTGTGAACCTAGCCTTTAACGGCTGAGCCATCTCTCCAGCCCCAGTTTGATTTCTCTATACATAGAAACCAAACTGCATGGTGTCTTCATCAAGAGGATCTTATCAACTATCTCTGACAACAAAGAAGAGTGACAAGAGCCAACAACTCAAAAGGAGGTGTATTAGTCAGGGTTCTCTAATGGAACATAACTTATTGAATACATACATGTATGTATAAACATTCAATCATATATGCAGTGGGAGAAAGATATCTAGATAAAAGATAGAAAATTGATTATAGATAATAGATGATAGATAGATAGAGATAGATAGATGATTGATGATTGATAGATAGATGATAGAAGATAGATAGAGATAGATAGATGATTGACGATTGATAGATGATAGAAGATAGATAGATAGATGATAGATAGATAGATAGATAGATAGATAGATAGATAGATAGATAGATGATAGATAGATAGATAGATAGATAGATAGATAGATAGATAGATAGATAGATAGACAGAAATTAAAAGAGTTATTATCATTAGCTGTGGTCTAAGAAGTCTACCAATGGCTGTCTCATGAAGGAAAGGCCCAGAATCTGGTAGTTCTTCAGTCCATGAGACTGGATGTCTCAGCAGTCCTAATCTTGTGTTTGAGTCCAGAGGATTCCTAGAGAGCTGCAGGTTTTCAATCTAAGTTGGAATCCCAAAGAAGTAGGATTCTAACATGAGTGAAAGAATGGCTCAGCAGCATGATATATGAACTTGTCAGTGAGAGTGAAAGGAAGCAGGCAAAAAAACATAAGCTTCCTTTGAACAGGTCCTTTTATGTGGGATTTTACCTCAAGGGGTGGCCCAGATTTAGGATGGATCTTCCTATCTCAAAAAATACAGATTTAGAATAGATCTTCCTGGATAAATGATTCAACCAAGAAAGCCCCTCACAGGCAGGCCTAGCAGCTCAGATTTAAGTTGAATTCAGATGTAGTCAAATTGATAAACAAGATTAGGTGTCATAGGATGTATTCTCACACCTCTAAGTAAGTCTCATTTTTGAGCAATTTGCTTGGGTTTCATGGGCAACATTGTCCCAGTATGTTGATATCTCTTTTCTCTCTCTCTCTCTCTCTCCTCTCTCTCTCTCTCTCTTTCTCCTCCCCTCTCCCTCTCACCTCTCATATTTCTTTGAGTCAATGTCTTGAATGAAGCAAAGGTTATGTGGAAACAACTTCACATAAACTCTTCAAGATCAATATTTTCCAAGCACACAGGTATTTCATTGTATTTGTCACCTTTATGATTGCTGTGACAATACCTGATAAACTTAAGAGGGGAAGGTTTTATGTTGACTTTAACTCCAGGAGTAGATAAGATTGATGCTCAGAAAGTTTGTACCATACATAACACTACAAAAAATTCATTTATGTGATTTTTATTTTAATATTTTCAAAGCAAAGATCTCTGAGTTTCTTTCTAGGGAGATTTTTGATCTTCCCAAAGTTTCAGTGGTCAATGTCCAGTAACAGATTTCATTTCCTCAACAAATATATCCTCCCTTGTTATCTTTTCTTGATGATAAGAGGTACTTGTGACACATACAATCTGAATTCTAGTTTTTTCAGGCTCTGTGTCTTTCTTAGGAAGTTTTCAGATGACCCAACAGCTTCAGTGTACATTATGAAGTTCATCCCAACTTCAGGGCTCTGTGATGTCAGCCTACATCATGTAATATTCCTACTACTGAACCAATCCTCCTCACACACTCTTACATACAACTTTTCTAATCACTTTAATTTCACTTAATATATCAACACTCTACTCTAATTGCTTATTCAAGAGGAAGTTTCATTTTCCTTAGCTGAAAGAAAAAATTTTAGAAACAAAAAGTACTAAAAATACTAAGAGTTCCATAATGCTACTCAACCATCATAAGAAGAAAGAAGAGTTACTTGTGATGCAAACTAACCATGACTCATAACCTAGTATTTCATGCTACATGTTTGTAGTGTTGCTGGTATTATAAATACTGACTTTGTAGGGGGAACCCTCAGAGTTGGTACAGAACATTCCTAGACACCAAGTTCTCAACATAAAGGAGATCTATTGCCCTTTAGGGACAAGAGGAAGGCTTCTTCTAGACTGCACAAAGACTGACAGCAAGTGGCTCTGCAGAAGTGATTTTAAGGAGAAAAGGGGAAATCTGTGTTAGGATGAGTTGGTAAGTCCTGATTGGACAGGTTAGCCTCTGTAACCAAATAATGAATTTGTATTGCTGGATATTGATGTTTTTCCAGTTGAACCTTGCTAATCAGTCTTAGGAATGAGTCAATGGCCAAATAAGGGAATGGACATTGAGGATTAGACTTGGGAATGTAATGTAATGGTTTAGCCAGGGAGAGGGAACGGAAAAGGGAAAATTGTGCTGCCTGCTATGTTTGTCATGTTCTGGCTTGTTATAGAACCCTTCAAACTTTGTAATTGTACCTTGAATACAAAATTGCAGGACATATATAGATGTCAATTAAAAAATTTAAATATATATATTCAAGATTTATTTCTGTACTTTTTAATACAATTTACATCTAGTCTTCTCAACAATGTAGAACTTTTGGAAAAAGATATACCCTAGCAGGACCACACTAGAGGCAAAAATAAGACTGCCATGGTCACCATGAGTTTTACCATGGTGCTATGGTAGACATGGAGGAAAGTGACAAAGACATTGAAGAGCACCAGCATGCTAAATGTCAGATACTTAGCTTCACTGAAAATTCCAGGCAAGTTTGGAGCCAAGAAATATATGGTGAAGCTCCCCTGTAGCCTAGCCCCTGATATCCCAGAATACAGTGGAAGGTAGTGACTGAGCATGTGTAGCACACGATGATGTGACCATGTACAGAGTGTAAATCTGTGTCAAAAAAGAAAAGATATTTCCATCCAAACTCCAGGGAATTAGTTACATCAGGGTACACAAGGGAATGAGGAAGTTAGGTGTCCCAGACACCAACAGCCTTCACATTCTTCTTTCTGGATTAGTAAGCGGAAAGGTTAGGGCCACAGTAATTCTTTGATCAATATTGTAGAAACAGCAACATTTCCAAATATGTCTGCTGCAGGATGCATGTGGCCATGGTGGGATATCCAAAGAAGAGCAAGGAGCAGAGAAAATAGAAGGTAAGTGAGATGAGCAGGAAGTAGCTTGGAGTGCCGTTATTAGCCTTCACAATGAAATCACCATGGTATTTCACAAAGACTCCAAGACCAATTGCTGTGAGTGAAGAATAGCACAGGACCATGCAGGCAAGAGTCATCCCCATAGAGTCTTCTTAAGCCAGAAATGACACAGATCTTTAGAGAGAGTGGGTTTGCTCTAAATTGGCATATTGATAATCTGGACAGCTCACACACTGCTTCATATCTCCTCATGAAACAGAGAGACAAGGTATCACCACTCTAGATTTAGTATTTCTCTTATTCCCTGGATAAATCAAGTCAATGTTTTGAAGATAAACAGAAATTGCTTTTATTGTTGCTACAGGGAACAATACCCTGCTGACTGTACCTTAGTAACACAAGCTACCCCATGAAACCCATCATCTTCATGAAGGAAACAGCATATGCTTGATCCTTCTTTATCATCTTCTTTATCTGTGATATTCCTGTTAGCATGAAAGAAAGCAAAACACTTGGTTTCTTAGTGCATTCAAACTTCTATAATAAAATAGCTCAGATCAGGTGTTTTTCAAACCTTAAATTTATTTTTAATGTTTTAATAATTTATTCATTTTATTTTGTGGGTATGAGTATTTTGCCTGAATGTATATATGTGCAGCATGTGTATATGACTGGTGAACACACATGTCAGAAAAGGGCATTGGATCTCTGGAGACAATAGTTACAGATACTGTAAGCTGCTATGTGGGTGCTGGGAACCAAATCCAAGTCTTCTTGCAAGAACAAGTGCTCTTAACCACTGAGCCAACTCTCCAGCCCTGCAAACCTTAAAAGGACTAGTATACTACTCACTGTTCTGTGGAACATGTGGTTCAAATTCACACAACCACTTGATCGTTTATGAAATACTGTAAAGTCAGTCTGTCTCTAGGATTGTGTCCTCTGGCTATGGCCTCACATGTCAACACATAATTCTCTCACAAAAATATTTTTAATAGACAGCAATAACAATATTAATAATGGTTTAGTCCTTGGGTATCTAAATTCCCTTTGCTTAATACTTTGACCTTGGTACTTAACATATTTTTGGGTGTTTTTTTTTGTTTTTTTTTTTTGGTTTTTCGGGGTTTTTTTGTTTTGTTTTGTTTTGTTTTTGATTTTTTTGTTTTTTATTTTTTTTTTTTTTTTGGTTTTTTGAGACAGGGTTTCTCTGTGTAGCTTTGTGCCTTTCCTGGAATTCGCTTTGGAGACCAGGCTGGCCTCGAACTCACAGAGATCCGCCTGCCTCTGCCTCCCGAGTGCTGGGATTAAAGGCATGTGCCACCACCACCCGGCAGTACTTAACATATTAATATGAGAAGGACACAACATCTACTCATTTCACTAAATTCTACTCACCATAAATTCATATCTACATATGTTATTTTCATGTCTTTACTCACTTGGAAACAGGAGAAAAACAGAAAATACAACTGACTCACCAGCTATATCCTGAACAAGAATATACTTGACAAGACAAAAATATGTCTTCTCATATGAAATTATTTTATATTTACCTAAAATTGCATGAAATATATATATATATATATATGTCTTAGACTGTGAAGATACCCCATGACCATAGCAACTCTTATAAAGGAAAACATATAATTGTATTGGCTCACTTACAGTTCAGAACTTACAGTTCATTATAGTTATAAAAGCAAGCAGGGCAGCATTCAGGCAGACATGGTGCTGGAGCTGAGAGTCCTTACATCTTGATCGAAGGCAAGGGGAAGTAAACTACGACACTGGGTATGGCTTGAGCATATATGAGACCCCAATGCCCGCCTCCACAGTGATACAATTCCTCCAACAAGACCACACCTTCTCCAATAACCAATACCTACTAATAGTGCCACTTCATTTGGGAAGCATTTTCTTTCAAGACCAAAATATACATATAATATAAATGAGATTATGTCCACTAAGAGTGATAATGTCTTCCAAGATCTATAGAGTAGCTAACAAAGAACTCAAGAGGAGGTTTCTTATTATGGAGTGATGCCCCTAACAACATAGGCAATTGATGTTGCCCTTGCTTGCCTCTCAGATATTGGATCTAATTTCCTATGACTAAAGACATTACATTTTTAGGACACAGGACTCAAATGATTCAAGCTGCATCTAACCTGAAAACACACAGAGGAATAAGATGATTTGAGCTGGATCTAACCTTAAAGCATCCTTGTAGGGAAAAGGGACTGGCTAAAGAAACCCACCCTGACCCTGGAGCCCAGAACTAGGGAAAATGGCTCAGATAAGGCCAGTGAAAGAAACACAGTTTGGCTCAAATCAGAGCCATCTCTGCCCCTGGCCAACTGACTTGTGAAACCAACCAATCACAGAGCAGGACAGTAGAACCCTGGGCCCCAAGTCAACCCCTGGTTGACTCCACCCCCAAGACATCCTATCTAAACCACCCTGCCTGTTCAGTTAAGAAACAGCTGTTCTCTCCACCCTGGTAGAGGCAGCCACTCTCCTGGACTCCTCCTTCCCAAATAAATGTCTTTTTAAAAGAGTTTTGAGTGTGAAGATCTTCATTCAATGGCATAGAGAAGAACCTTAATGAAACATACCTCAGTAGACAGAACAAGAGAGAGCAGAAAAAAGTGACAGTTTTGTCCAGAGCTGGAGGAGATTGCTACATTTCTGCAGTGGTTTCTCCTTTTGCAGAGTGAAGCAAAAGAAGCAACATCTTAAGCCAGAGAAGCAGAACTCTGCAAGGAAGGCCCCTTAAGTGGGGGCTGAGCAAAGCTAAGTTGTAGCAGCTTTCCAGGAGAGGAGCAGTATTGCTATATCCTGCGAGGAGACCCTCCCTCATCAAACCAGGTATAGCCTGACTCTCCCAAACAGTCAGGATACCCTGCCCTGCTGAAGCAGTTCCAGGCCTGACTTTCCCAAACAGAATACCCTTTGCTGCTGAAGTAGTTCCAGGCCTGATTCTCCTGAGCAGCCGGAAAAACTTCCCTTCCCAGGTATCTAGGATACCTTACCCTCCAGGGCAGATCTGTTCTAAGAAGCTGGAGGTATCTGGGATACCTCACCCTCCAGGGCTGAACTGTGTCTTTGTAGCTCCAGATATCAGGACTGTGCTAAACAGCTCCATATGTCTGGGACACCTTCAGGGTTGAGCTGTCCTGAGCAGCTCCAACCATCAGAGCTGTCCCTAAGCAGCTCAAGGTGTTGCCTGACTCCCCAAGTAGTTAGGATACCTTTCCCATAGTTGCAGGCTCACACTTTGGTGCCAAAACCTGGGACCAAACCAACAGAGTTGCAACAGATTTACTTACAATCCTTCCTTCAATCTAGCTTCTATAGTATCAGAAAGTACTACACAAGCCTCCAAGGAATAGAAACAATTAACAGTCCTACCCAGTTTTGGTGCCTATGAAGCACAGCTCTGACAAGCATGGCCAGATTCCTAAAGTTATGAGGAGCACTACTACCTTGGAAGAAACCAAAAGTTGTCCAATTGGACTTAAGGCCCACTCAACAGGAGAGAAATAATGCCTGGCACAAAAAGCCTATCCAAATACGTGAAAGTAGTGAGGTCATTGGTCTTAGCAGAGAACTTACTGTGGCCACAATATAAACTAGCATAATTCTTAACAGCATTCTAAAATTTATCCTCATACCCATAGATAAGTGCAGATCTTATCTTTCATCTAAGAATCTTCTCTTTACATCAAATGGAGACCATTAAATTAAACCCCAACTGAACACAATAAATGCAAAGATGATGAGGAGCTCCAGGAAAAAAAAAACACACAACATAATTCATGCACCTAAGGCACAAGGAACACTGTTGTAGAGAGGTAAAATGATTGTAGGATCCAAAGGACTATGAAATGTGACTGTCTCTCCTATAAATATCTGCCTAAACAGTCCATGAACAATGATAAAAACAATAGACATGCTGAGAGGGAAAGGGAAAACATCAAGGATTCCCAGTCCTAGACAAAGAACAACATGTCACTGATGACTCCTGAGAGGGGAAAAATTAGTCTATCCAGGCTTTGCTGGGAGTGATCCACTGCAGTAGACAGGTCCCAGCAGAAGATGTAACAAGGAGGCAGGCCATGGTGGTCAAGATGTAACAAGGAGGCAGGCCATGGTGGTCATGAGAATCTTTCAGACTGACTGACTATCAGCCACAGTACTTCTTTATTTATAGAGAATTTAGTAAGCAAGAATATATTCATGTTGTTCCAAAACATAGATCATATCATTTTTGGTTTTGGACATGTGTTTCATAAAGACCAAGTGACTTATAAAGGCAGACCCATCAGAATAACACCCAACTTCTCAATGGAGACTCTGAAAGTCAGAAGGTCCTGGACAGATGTTATGCAGACACTAAGAGACCATGGATGCCAACCCAAACTATTATATCCAGCAAAACTCTCAATCACGCCGGGCAGTGGTGGTGCACGCCTTTAATCCCAGCACTCGGGAGGCAGAGCCAGGCGGATCTCTGTGAGTTCGAGGCCAGCCTGGGCTACCTAGTGAGTTCCAGGAAAGGAGCAAAGCTACACAGAGAAACCCTGTCTCGAAAAACCAAAAAAAAAAAAAAAAACTCTCAATCACCATAGATGGAGTAAACAAAATATTCCATGATAAAACCAGATATCTACAAACCTAGCCCTACAGAAAGCACTTGAAGAAAAACTCCAACCTAAGGAAGTTAGATACACCCATGAAAACACAGGAAATAGATAATTTCACACCAACAACTACCAAAGAAGAGAAAAACACACAACACCACCACCAAAAAGTAATAGGAATTAACAATCACTTGTCATTAATATCCATTAATATCAATGGTTCCAATTCACTTATAAAAAGACACAGGCTAACAGAGGGGATATGAAAACAGAATCCATCCTTCTGCTGCTTACAAGAAACACACCTCAACTTTAAAGACAGACACTTCCTCAGAGTAAAAGGCTGGAAAAAGACTTTCCAATCAAATGGCTTTAGGAAGCAAGCTGGTGTAGCTATCCTAACATCTAATGAAATAGACCTTCAAACTAAAATCAATTGAAAGAGATCACGAAGAACATTACATATTTATCACAGGGAAAATCCAACAAGATGAGGTCTCAATTCTGAACATTTATGCCCCAAATACAAGGGCACCTACATTTGTAAAGTAAAGATTACTAAAGCTTAAATCACACATCAAACACCATACACTAGGAATGGGACACTTTTAACACCCCACTCTCACCAATGGACAAGTCTGCCAGACAGAAACTTAACAGAGAAACAAGGAAACTAAGAGATATTATGACTCAAATGGACTTAATATATATCTACAGAAAATTCTACCTTAACACAAAAGAATATACCTTCTTCTCAGCACTCCATGGAACCTTCTCCAAAATCGAACACATGCTGGGTCACAAAGTAAATCTCAACAGACAAAAAAAAAATTGAAATAACCTCCTGTATCTTATCAGACCACCATGGCTTAAAGTTAGATTTCAACAACAACAAAAATTACAGAAAGCCTACAATCTCATGGAAACGGAATAATGCCCAACTGAATCACCAATGGGTCAATGAAGAAATAAAGAAAGAAATTAAAGATTTCTTAGAATTCAATGAAAACAAGTGTAAAACATACCCAAACTTATGGGACACTATGAAAGCAGTGCTAAGAGGAAAACTCATATCACTAAATGCCAACATAAAGAAGTTGGAGAAATCTCACACTATAGTGACTTAACAGCCCACCTGAAAGCTCTAGAACAAGAAGAAGAAAACTAAACCAGAAGAAACAGATGCCAGGCAATAATCAAACTGAGGGCTGAAATCAATAAAATAGAAACAAAGAGAACAATACAAAGAAGTAATAAAACAAAGAGTTGGTTATTTGAGAAAATCAACAAGATAGACAAGCCCTTATCCAAATTAAACAAAAAGTAGAGATAGAGTATCCAAATTAACAAAAACAGAAAAGAAAAGGGAGACATAACAACAGACAATGAGGAAATCCAGAGAACTATCAGGTCATACTTCAAAATCCTGTACTCCACAAAATTGGAAAATCTGAAAGAAATGGATAATTTTCTGAATAGGTACACCATACCAAAGTTAAATCAAGACCAGATAAACTATTTAAATAGGCCAGTAACCCCTAAGGAAATAGAAACAGTCATTAAAAGTTCCCAACCAAAAAAAAGCCCAGGACCAGATGGTTTCAGCAAAGAATTCTACCAGATTTTCAAAGAAAAGCTAATACCAATACTCTTCAAATTGTTCCACACAATAGAAACAAAAGGAACATTACCAGATTCTTTTTATGAGGCTACAGTTACCCTAATACCCAAACCACACAAAGATGCAACAAAGAAAGAGAATTACGGGGGGAGCTGCGGGTTACCATTCCAACATGGCCAAGTCCAAGAACCACACCACATACAACCAGTCTCAAAAATGGCACCGAAATGGGATCAAGAAACCCCGGTCACAAAGATATGAATCTCTTAAGGGGGTGGACCCCAAGTTCCTAAGGAACATGCGCTTTGCCAAGAAGTACAACAAGAAAGGCCTGAAGAAGGTGCAGGCCAACAACGCGAAGGCAGTGAGTGCGCGTGCAGAGGCCATCAAGGCCCTGGTGAATGAAGCCCAAGATGGTGAAGCCCAAGATGCCAAAGGGCCCCAGCCACAAGCTCAGCCGTCTTGCTTTCATCGCTCACCCCAAGCTCGGGAAGTGGATTAGAAGCTACATGGCCAAGGGTCGTAGGCTCTGCCAACCAAAGCCCAAGGCTCAAACCAAGGCAGAGACCTCAGCTCCAGCTCAGGCTCCCAAAGGTGCCCAGGCCCCTGTGAAGGCCACATAAAAAAGATTTCTGTCTGCCAGACAGATGGACTGGTGTGACACACCTACACACTATTTGCAGATGATCAGGACCCCATGCTGTTTTTACAAATAAACTTGAGGCAGGATCTGCTAAAAAAAAAAAGAAGAAGAAGAAGAAGAAGAAGAAAAAAGAAAAGAAAAGAAAGAGAATTACGGACCAGTCTCCCTCATAAACATTGGTGGAAAAATACTCAATAAAAAAATGAATTCAAGAACACATCCAAAAAAAATCATCCACCATGGTCAACTAGGCTTCATCCCAGAGATGCAGGAATGTCTTAACATACAAAAATCTATCAATGTAATACACCATATAAGCAAACAGAAAGAAAAAAAACTACATGATCATCTCACTAGATGCTGAAAATGCCTTTCAAAAAATCCAACGCCCTTTCATAAAAAAGGTTCTAGAGAGATTAGGAATGCAAGGAACATACTTAAACATCATAAAGGCAATTTACAGCAAGCTAACAGCAAAAATCAAATTAAATGGAAAGAAACTCAAAGTGATTCCACTAAAATCAGGAACAAGACAAGGCTGTCAACTCTCCATACTTATTCAACATAGTATTTGAAGTTCTAGCTAGAGCAATAAGACAACTAAAGGAGATCAATGGGATATAAATTGGGAAGGAAGAAGTCAAACTTTGACTATTTGCAGATGGTATGATAGTATACATAAGTGACCCCAAAAATTCTACTAGGGAACTCCTACAGCTGATAAACTCCTTCAGTAAGGTGTCAGGATATAAGAATAACTCAAAAAAGTCTGTAGCCCTCCTACATACAAATGATAAATGGACTAAGAAAGAAATCAGAGAAACATCACCCTTTACAATAGCCACAAATAATATAAATACTTTGGGGTAACTCTAAGTAAGCAAGTGAAAGACCGGTATGACAAGAACTTTAAGTCTCTGAAGAAAGAAATTGAGGAAGATATCAGAAAATGGAAAGATCTCCCATGCCCAGGGATAGGAAGGATTAATATAGCAAAAATGGCAGTCTTACCAAAAGCAATCTACAGATTCAATGCAATCCCCATCAAAATATCAACACAATTCTTCACACACTTGGAAAGAATAATACTTAACTTTACATGGAAAAACAAAAAACCTAGGAAAGCTAAAAGAATCCTATATAATAAAGCAACCTCTGGAGGCATCATGATCCCTGACCTCAAGCTCTACTACAGAGCTATAGTAAGAAAAACAACTTGGTACTGGCATAAAAACTGACACATGGACCAATGGAATCAAATTGTAGATTCTGACATTAATCCACACACATATGAACATATAATTTTGACAAAGAAGCCAAAACTGTACCATGGGAAAAAGAAAGCATCTTCAACAGATGGTGCTGGCAAAACTGGATGTCAACATGCAGAAGATTGCATATAGATCCATATCTATCACCATGCACAAAACTCAAGTCCAAGTGGATCAAAGACCTCAACATAAATCCAGTTACACTGAACTTGACAGAAGAGAAAATAGGAAGTAGTCTGGAACGCATTGGCACAGGAGACCAGTTCCTAAATATAATACCAGTAGCACAGACACTGAGAGCAACAATTAATAAATGGGACCTCCTGAAACTGAGAAGCTTTTGTAGAGCAAAGGACATGGTCAATAAGACAAAGTGACAGCCTACAGAATGAGAAAAAGATCTTCACCAACCCCACATCTGACAGAGATCTCTAAAATATATAAAGAATTCAAAAAGCTAGACTTCAAAATTCTGAACAATCCAAATTAAAAATGGGCTAGAGAGCTTAACAGAGAATTCTCAACAGAAGAATCTCAAATGGTTAAATGACATTTAAGTAATTGCTCAACATCCTTAGTCATCAGGGAAATGCAAATCAAAACAACTCTGAGATAGCAACTTACACCTGTAAGAATGGCTAAGATCAAAAACACTGAAGACAGCTTATGTTGGAGAGGATGTGGAACATGGGGAACACTCCTCCACTGTTGGTGGGAATGCAAACTTGTACAGCCACTTTGGAAATCAGTATGGTGGTTTCTCAGAAAATTGAGAATAAGTCTTCCTCAAGACCCAGCAATACCACTTTTGGGCATATATCCAAGGAATGCTCAATCTTACCACAAGGACACATACTCAGCTATGTTCATGTCAGCATTATTCATAATAGCAAGAACCTGAAAACAACCTAGATGACCCTCAACTGAAGAATGGATAAAGAAAATGTGGCAATATGCACAGTGGAGTACTACTCAGCAGCTTAAAAAATAACATCATGAGGTTTGCAGGCAAATGGATAGAACTAGAAAATACCTCAGTGAGGTAACCCAGACTCAGAAGGACAAACATAGTACATACTCACTCAGAAGTGAATACTAGATGTGAGGGAAGGTATGGCCAGACTGCAACCCATACCTCCAGAGAGGCTAGTTAACAGGGAAAGATATTAGGAGGGACACATTAATGGCCCAGTGAAGAAGTGGATGAGATCTACATGAGCGGACAGGGAGTAGGTGGGTGGAGGAGGGCAAGGAGTGGGGGATGAGAACATAGGGAAATGGGAATGTCAAGCTGAAACAGAGACAGAGTGGGAGGGCAGGGAGGGAGATACCATGATGCATGAGGACATCATGGGAATAGGAAGAGGCAGGGTGCCGGTGAGGCTCTCAGGAATCCACAAGGATACCCCACCTGGGAGTGCTGGCAGTTGTCTAGAGGGTGCCTGGACTGGTCTACTCTGGTGACCAGTCTAGTGAATACCCTAACCACCATCATAGAACCTTTGTCTAGTGACTGATGGAGGCAGATGCAGAGATCCATGGCCATGGGCCAGGCTGAGTTCCAGAAATCCAATCGATGAGAGAGAGGAGGGATTCTGTAAGCAGGGGACGTCAAGACCATGATGGGAAGACGTGCAGAGATGACCATCCACACTAGTGGAAGCCCATGAACTGTAGACTAGTGGTTGTGGAGCCCCCATGGGACTGGACAAGGCCCTCTGGATATGGAAGATAGCTGTTTGGCTCAAACTGTTGGGGAGGCACCCAGACAGGGGGATCAGGATCCATCTCTTGTGCATGGACAAGCTTTTGGGAGCCCAGTTCCGGTGGTGTGATGCCTTGTGCAGTCTTGGTGCAGTGGGGAGGGGCTTAGACCTGCCTATGCTCAGTGTGCCAGGCTCTGCTGACTCCCCATGGGAGACCTTGATTTGGGGGATATGGGGAAATGGGGTGGCTTGGGAGGAAGGCCTGGTGGGTGGGCATAGGAAGGAGATGGGATCTGTGGGTGGTATGTAGAGTGAGTAGAAAATTTCTTAAGAAAAATGAAAGAAAAAAACACACAAAAAAAGAAACTTCCAGACTGATTTCCAAAACTGGCTGCTCTAGTATATACTCTTCTCAATACCCTGTTTAAGACATCTTCCCAGAATCCACTCCACCTTGTTGGAAATTTGTGTTCCTGATGAAGGCTTTTCTCACCAGGTAACATAATGTCTTAAGAGAGTTTGAATTTGCATTTCCCTCATAGTTGAGCACTTTTTAGAAATATATTTTTAATTGTTTGGGCATTTTAAATAACACTTTTTGTGGGATTTGATTTTTTTACTTTTTCTTGTTGAGAATTTCACTCAGAACTGTATTTACATCATTGCCACCACATACTCTCACTCTACCCCATCTCATGTCCCCACCCTCCATCTAACATTCATAAGTTCCCTTAAAATTATTTTTATATACATACAAAGAACTAGAGATGTGCACACCAACACAGAAAGAACCACACACAGCTGATGAGTACATTTACTGATGCTAGCATGGGCTCATCCCTAGACAGAAGACTGAATCTCCATCTCTTAGCATCCATTGATTGCCTGTAGTTCTCCATCTAGAGGTCTAGATATGGAAAATTTCCCCATCTCTTTGGCATATCTACTACCAACTTGTTAAGTTATCATTGGTGCAGCTTCACTATTATAGAGAAGACACTTGTCTCTCAGCAGGTACCCTAGTCCCCTAGGTCTTACTGGTCTTACTGCATTTCAGCCACTTTCCAAGATGTTCCTTGTGCCCTGGGTGGCAGAGTCATGTTGCAGATATATCAAATTGGGTTTGTTCCTCACATATCACTGCAAGTTGGATGTTTCTGCTTTAGACTCAGTGTATTGAAAAAGAAGTTTATCATGAATGACCAGGACTATGCTTTATGGGGATATTAGAGGTTTCCAGAATTATCCTGGTTCAGAAAATAGCAATAAGTGGCTATCCCTTAGAATCCAAGACATCACTAATCATAGGCACTTGAGTAGGTTTACTGTAACTATCATAAATTCCCTTCTGTTGAGTGCCTTAAGTATGATTAAACAGGTGTTGGCTAACCAAACTATATACTTTCTGCAATCACAGCTTTGAATATATCTAACCATGATAGTCTTTATGGTGGTTCATAGACTTTGCAGCTGGGTATGACTTAGAATTGGTTTTCTCTCTTAGCAATTTTTAGCAATTTCAAATACTGCAAAAGCTAGTCCTCAGAGAGGAGGCTTCCCAGTCAGTTCTATCTCAATACTTTCATGTCTGTTTATGAAGTGTGTGGTGTCTTCAGAAATAGGGCACATCTTCAATTTCTGGGAGGCAACAAGGTGAGTGTCCATAGCTTATATAGTTTTGAGAGTCTTTTGGATTCTCCTGACAAATGACTTGGAGAAAAATTTCTCATGCCTGCTACTAAGATTTTTGTAAGATGGTCTGTGTACCTTGGGGAATTGTTATCAGCCCAAGAAGTACAATTCATTTAATATTTATATGTGAATATACACAGAATTAGATATATTATACATGTATTTCTAATTTTACTTTTATTAAATCTTTTTTCCAAATAATACATTTTGATCATATTTTCCCTTCTGTAAATGCCTCCCCAATACTCCTCACCTATTGATTCATCCAATTTCATACTTTTTCTTCTCTCTGTCAAACAAAACAAAGCATAAATGGAAATCATAACAAATAAACAAAAAGTCATAAGATAAAACAATGCCCAAAGAAAACAAAATAAACAACACACACAAAATGAAAAACATGTGAAATTTGTCTTGTGTTGGCCAACTACAACACAAGGCATGAGCCTTCCCTATAGTGTGATTGACATAAACATTGAAACTCTATTGTAGGAACTTGACTTTCTCTTTTGCAACAAGCATGAACTGCAAAATATTTCTTGTGTAAGAGATGGGATACAAGTCCATTTCCACTTGTTAGTACTTGGATATTTTATGGCTTGTAGCTCTGCAGATCTTATGCATGCTTCCAAAGTCTTTGTGAGTTCATATGATTGTCAGTTCCTTTTATTTCTAGATGACAATGCTTCCATGAAGACACCCACTACCTCGGTATTGGTGAAATTATTAAGGCCACTCCACGTAGTTAAAAGGGAGGTTTATTTAGTGGCGTAACTTATGAATGAAGGGATAGGTAGGTTGCAGGGTCTGGGGAAGACATAGTGCAGTCCAGCAGTGTTCTCTGGAGAACTCTGCTTGGTCTACCTCTAGTGTTCAGGGTTCAGGAATGAAGAGAAAGCAGTGCATCCAGATCTCGGATCTTCAGGGCCCTCTCTTGGCCCCGCCTTGTAGGCATGACAGTTACCGAACCCTCAATGGGGGTTGGAACTTCTAGATCAAAGCTGGAATGGCTACCCACTACATCTCTCCCTTTTGTCTAAATAAGAAGGTTCTAACTTAATATAAGACTATATACAAAGGAATGGTTATCAAATACTGTCCAGGAGTACTGAGGGATAATACCCTAGATAAGATAAAACTATAACCAATACAAACAATATCAAGAAAGAAATGCATACTAAAATCCAGAAAAGTCTAGAGCATAGGTAAATGGTATGTTACAAAGATTATTCCAAAAGGTGTCCTATCCTAAAGAAACTGAATCAAGATTTTATATATATACTATGTTGTAACTATAACTGCTAGTCTTCAATCCCATCAAAGATCTGAGAAGGAATATGGAATATAATGGTACCTGAGAAATAGAAGATGGATGCAAGCAACTTTCGGGAATCTTGCAAGAGTAGACAGAGACAGCTGATAGTCTGTACAGCCACCTAATATTTCTCAGCATTGTTGGTGCATTCAAATTGGCTATAGGCCTAGAGTATCTGACAGACCATTTTCAGAAGCAGGAATTCTAAAAGACCATCTTACCCTGTCTTGGCAGAGTTCAGAAGTCACTTTCCCTTGTGTCCTGCTTGTTCAAAAGGACAGCACTCGTATTGGCAGTTCTTTGCCCAATAGGCCATTTTGTGCCAAGAAGACAAATTTCCAAATGGAAATGTCTTAGAAGCCCAACGTTCTCTCAGGATCAAATTGGTGCTGCCAGGAGCAATTGTGTCTCATGCCAACAGAATTCTAAGTTATTTAAATGCCATATTCTCTAGGTCTATGAAGTGTTTGAAGATTATCTGTCCATCTGACCTATGTATTTGTAAAACTGGATAACCTAACTAACATAACTATAGAGATGGCAAGCATTGGTGACTATAAATCTATAAGTCTTATCTACCAAAATAACTTAAGGACTAAGACTTCATGTAAATAAGGTAAACAGTCTATAAACAAATGTATGGTAAAGGATGAAGAGTTCAAAATTGTGACAATACACAAGATATTTATACCAGAGGTAGGAATGTATAGTGCAATATGACAATAATCTTAAATATATATCAATATACAGAATATCCTACAGAGGTTAAAAATATCCTCAGAGGTTAAAAACACTGGCTGATCTTCCAGAGGTTCTGAGTTCAATTCCCAGCAACAACATGGTGGCTCACAACCATCTGTAATGAAATCTGGTGCCCTCTTCTGTCCTGCAGAAATACATGCAAACAGAACATTGTATACATAATAGATAGATAGATAGATAGATAGATAGATAGATAGATAGATAGATAGATAGATCTTTTTAAAAAAGAATCTATAACAGTGCAAATTATCTAAGGCTGCTATTTTACTAAATTTCTTTACTAGTATATAGAATAATCTACCTTAATATCTTATACCTATCCATTCCATTTCTTCTTTTCTCTCTTTTTTTGAGACACTTTTTCTTTTCCTAAGGAGAATACTGAGTTTAATATTTCCTTCCACCCCCAACCCTATAACCATCATCCATAACCCTGAGAAATATGAAACCTTAGAGAGAAGGGGCATTTTTTTTTTAGAATTGCTTCCTGCTGTTTAGGGGGTGATGGAATCTCTGTTGGGTATTGTGAAAAACTTAGATAGTTAAATCTCAGTTAGACTAACTGTAGGTTCCACAGCAAGTCTTACAGTAAATGGTAAGATTGTCTGAAATTATGGCAAGAAGTATAGTATGATGATGATTACCATGGTATCATTCTGGATTGAGCAGAGTTGTTGTTGTTGGGGCCCCATCTTCCTTCTGGAAACTTCAGAGATTGCTATTGAAAAAACTTATTTTTTATCAAAATGGAAAGTTTGGATTTAAAGAGGACATAACATGTAAGAAAGGATTCCAATAAATCAAGAGTAAGCATGGAGAGAATTAGAATCTTGAAGACAATGGTTACTTTTTATTGGTTTCCTTCTGTCCCAAACCAGAGGGCTCTTCTGATATTGGACTGAAGAATCTCTCAACCTTTTCTTTTAGCAATATGCTTGGGTTTAGAGAAGGAGTGAGCCAATTCCATGTCCAAAGCCAGCTTGGTTTATAAGTGAATTGGAACCACAACTTTTCTAGATTGATAGAGATATAGATGTTATACAGTGAGATTTTACCCTGTGTAGATTGATACCAATAGATTTTTTTCTTTCTGCTGTAAACATCCAGATATCCAAGGCCTTATGATTTCTGGAAGATGGGTATTTCCATTATCCTAGAAATACAAAAACAGAACCCTACCCCATCCTTTGATTGTTAAATTTTTCTTACAACTTGTAGAGATGTCATATTGGTGGATGATCTTTTACTTCTTTTCATCAAGGGGTTTCTCCTGTTCAAATCAAATTTTTATTAATTTTGTTGGTATTCATAGCTTTTCTTCTCCTGCAGAAACAAAAGCAAAACCCCTTCCCCAATGTAGAACATATCTAGGTTTCCATTCTGAGGTCAGCACATCCTTGAAATAAACTGGTTGGTTTAGCTCAGGAGTTTTGTCTGTTGTCCAATGTCTCTCCACAGCTGTTGCTCCTCTCATCAGCATTGAGAAAATTGAAAGTTAATAAAGCACTATGCAATCTATTTCTAGGAGTCATTGTTACCTGTTGCTGTTTATTTAGCATACCCTTTAAAGTTTGATTGGATCTTTCTATGACTGTTTGGCCTGTGAGATTGTGTGGTATACCTGTAACATGCTTTATATTGTAAAAAGCAAAGAGCTGTCTCATTTTATTGGAGACATATGCTGGGGTATTGTCTGTCTTAATTTGTACAAATATTCCCATGATGGCCATAACTTCTAATAGGTGTGTAATCACAGAATCAACCTTTTCAGAACTCATAAGAGTTGTCCACTGAAATCCTAAATAGGTGACAATGGTATGGTGTACATACTTTAATATTCCAAATTCTGCAAAATGAAACACATCCATCTGCCACATTTCATTTCTTTGTATGCCTTTTGGATTGCTCCCTGCAGGTAGTAGAGATTGGTTAAAGATGGAACAAGTAGGACATTTTTTCACAATACCCTTAGCTTGTTGCCAAGTGATGGAGAAATCCTTCTTCAAACCTTTGCTATTTACATGGTATTTCTTATGAAATTCTGAGGCTTCTAGCACATTACTTATTAGTAACTGATCAATCTCATCATTACCTTGTGCTAGAGGTCCTGGCAGACCTGTATGGGATCTGATATGTGTTGTATATATAGGATGTTCCCTTTTTCTGATGATTTCCTGCAATTGAATGAATAATGATGTTAATTCTGTATTATCAGGAATAAATTCAGCAGTTTCAATATGTAAAACAACTCTCTCTGCATATTGAGAGTCAGTGACTATATTGAGGGGTTCTGTGAAGTCCATCAGTACCATAAGAATGGCATACAGTCCTGCCTTTTGTACAGAGCTGTATGGACTTTGTACCACTTTACTTAAGTCTCCTGATTTATATCCTGCTTTCCCTGATTTATTTGCATCAGTAAAGAATGTGAGGACTCCAGAAATTGGCATTTGTCTTACAATGTGAGGAAGGACCCATTCAGTCTTCTTTATGAATTCAATTCTCTTGCTTTTGGGGTAGTGGTTGTTAATCTCTCCCAAAAAGTTACTGCAGGCTCTCTGCCAGTATTCATTCTCTTTCCATAGTGATGAAATTTCCTTAGTTAAAGATACTGCCATTTCTGCTGGGTCCATTCCTGTCTACTGGCGAAGTCTTAATTTACCTTTTTGAATCAAATCAGATATCTTTTCTATATAAGTCTTTAATTTCTTATTTGGTTTATGTGGTAGGAATATCCATTCCAATATAATATCTTCCCTCTGCATCAAAATACCTGTGGGGGAATGTCTGGAGGGGAATATGACAAGAATGCATTTAAGATCTGGATCCACATGATCCACATGTGTTTCTTGAATTGTCTTTTCTACTAGAGCCAATTCCTTCTCAGTTTCAGCTGATAATTCTCTTGGAATATTTAACTCTTTGTCCCCTTCTAGAGTGTTAGCCAAACTTTATAGTCCATCTTTGGGTATTCCCATGATACCCAGTAAGTTGGAAATGCTTCCTAACAACTTTTGAAAATCATTAAGAGTCTTCAATTGATCTCTCCTTAGTTGTACCTTTTGGGGTCTAATTTTTTGTAGCTCTATCTTATACCTAAGTAATTAATAGAATTTCCTCTTTGTATTATTTCAGGAGCAATTTGCAGTCCCCAGCAAGGCAAAACTTTTTTTACTTCTTCAAACATGCTTTCTAATGTGTCTAACTTTGGATCAGCTAATAGGATATCATCCATATAGTGATAAATTATGGATTGTGGAAACGTTACACAAATTATCTTCAATGGTTTTTGCACAAAGTATTGGCACAAGGTAGGGCTGTTTAACATTCCCTGTGGGAAGACCTTCCATTGATATCTCTTGACTGGCTGAGAATTGTTATAATTAGGTACTGCGAAGGCAAATTTTTCTCTATCATTTTCTTGTAAGGGTATGGTAAAGAAACAGTCTTTTAAGTCAATAACTATTATAGGCCATTCTTTGGGTAGCAGAGAGGGCAAGGGCATCGCAGTCTGTAGGGAGCCCATCGGCTGAATTACTTTATTAATAGCTCTCAGGTCTGTCAGCATTCTCCAATTACCAGACTTTTTTAATAACAAATATAGGAGAATTCCAAGGGCTGGTAGATTCTTCAATGTGTTGAGCATTTAACTGCTCTTGAACCAGGTGTTCAAAAGCTTGTAGCTTCTCTTTTGACAAAGGCCATTGTCCAACCCAGACAGGTTTATTAGTTAGCCATTTTAAAGGAAAGGCAGTTGGTACTTCTAAGAGTTCAACAGCAGTTGTGCTCTGTTTGTGTACAGCCTGAATGGTTGGTAACTGTTTTTTTATAGCATGTTATGATATTATTCCTAGAAACATGCATTGGTCTATATTCCTTTTCTGAGAGTGTAGGAATTTTAATCTGGGTATTCCACTGTTGTAACAGATCTCGACCCCAAAGATTTACTGATATATTTGCTACATATGGCTTCAACCTTCCTCTCTGTCCTGGACCTATGCATTCAACCCATCTCAAACTCTGTTTTATCTGAGATAGGGTGCCAATGCCTAAAAGTTGGACATCTACCTCTTGAAGAGGGCAATTCAGATGCCATGATTTTGGTGTAATTATAGTCACATCCGCACTTGTGTCGACTAGGCCCTCCAGAACCAGGCCATTAATTCGAATTCTAAGCTTTGGTCTTTGTTCGTTTATGGAAGTCTGCCAAAATATTTGTTTTATTGTATTCTTTGTAAACTTTGAGTCATCTATCAGAGCTGATTTATCATCCATTGCAGTATCGTTTTTTTTACATTAGACATTGGTTTATTCAGTTGTCCTGGAGAGAAATTTCTTCCACAGTGGCTGGGAAGGTTCATACTACATTTGATTTGTGGGCCTGCAAGATGCCCCCTGAGGTGTTTCCTGCCAGTAAAGGTTTGCCTCATATATCGATTTTTGATTTGCACTCTCTGGTCCAATATCAGCCTTTGCCACACCTTCTACATAATCCAGGAAGTGGTTGGGGTCTCCTGTTTAGGCTATTCCTAAAAGGAGTATTACTTCTAGGAGTACCCCATGTACAGTTTTTACTTATATGACCTGGTGTACCACATTTAAAACATTTGGTACCATGGGGCCTTCTTTCACCTCTGGGATTTTTCTCTCCTATCCAAGCCTCATTACTGTAGTTAAGAGACTCAACACCATTGGTATACTGAATCCATTCTTCCAAAGGAGCTGATCTGATCTTTAATGATGTAAGTATTCTTCTGCATTCTGCATTGTCATTGTTGAATGCCAAAGACTCAGTTAATACTTTTCTTAATTCTTTATCTGACACAGCTTTTGTTATAGCTGTGTTCAGCCTTTGTAAAAAAAAATCAGTGAAGGGTTCGTATGGTCCCTGAAATATCTTTGTGTATACTTCAATTGGTTTTCCAGGTTCTAGAATTTTTCCCAAGCATTTAGAGCTGCTGTACAGCATAGGGATATTGTATGCTCATCATAATTGGCTTGTACACTCCTGTCAGCAAAACATCCCTCACCAAGTATTTGATCTTGGGAGATCACAAAACCTCTGAGTTTACCTTGTTGTTCTAAATTTTTGCTTCTTCTCTCAACCAGCTTTTCCACTGTAACTGCTGGCTATATTCTAGAACAGCTGAAATTAACTGATGCCAGTCATCTGGAATGATTCTATGTGAGGTAGATGACAAATTTAACATCTGTCTTATGTATGTGGAGTATATCCCATATGTAACTACTGCTTCCTTTATATTTTTTAAGTCCCTTGTTGAATTTGGTTGTAATGTGTATGTCATATATGGCTCTGGGTGTGTGCCATCTGCTGGCTTCTCGTGACAGGATAAGCCATTGTATGAGATCCATTTGGAGAAGTTACAACTTCTATGGTCTTGCCCTTCTGCTTATTAGGTCCCTTGTCATGTTTACTGATACTTTCTTCCAGAGCTTGCAAACAAGCTCCTAGGGTCTGTTCTAGGGAGTGAACCTCCTCTCTTGTGAGGGACTCCAGATTTCTCCTGAAATCATAGAAGTTTTTATGTGCTTCAAAAACACATGATTCCATGGACCTTATCTTATCAATTAATGATAATCTTTCTTCCTTATATAGGGTCTGGAGAGTTAGTGTTCTATCCATTAAATAGTCACATTTATTATCAAAAGATCAATTTTGGGTACAAGCCTGTTTTGTAAATCCTGATTAGCAGATTCCAGAGAAAGAATCTTTTTCTGTAAGCCTTCATTGCTATCTTTTAAAGCCTGTATCAGTCCCAATAATGACTCGTCTTTGTTCTTATTATTAAACCAGTGTTTGAACACTGTGTGAATTATTATGATGAATGCCAAAATGGTACAGGCCAGATATGCCTTAGGAAGGTCGTATGCTTCCAGGAAGATGTCATTCATCATACAGGAAAAAGGGTTTTTAAATTCTTGTGATGTAATGTCAGCCATATTACAAGAATTACTCAAAATTTGTTAGTCAATTTTAAGGTGTAAAATTATCAAGTACTTTTACTTAAAATAATATGCTTGTTTGCCTGGCTTAACTTTGGTGGTTTTGGGGAGTGTAGTAGCACTTTTCAGTCAGCAAGAGGCATTGGTACAGCTGCAAAGCAGGGCCTGCTGGTGGCCTTGGCTGGCGGCAGCTGAAGGCAGGAGTTGAGATGGCAGGGAGCCAGCACTCAGGGAGGAGGGGAATGCCTCACTAACTGGTTTTTCACTGGTCTGGGGGCTAAGCTAGGGAACTGAGACCGGACTAGCTGCTCCATTTTTCAGGAATGGAACCGTGTAGGTTTTCCCTGGTTATATGGAACTTTGCAGGCAGGTTTAGGTACCTACCAGCAGGGGAGGAGGCTGAGAGTGGGAGCCACCCAGGCCTTTGGAATTTGTCCCACGTTGGGCACCAGATATTGGTGAAGTTATTAAGGCCACTCCACATAGTTAAAAGGTAGGTTTATTTAGTGGCGCAACTTACAAATGAAGGGATAAGCTGCTGTGGGATATTCTGTATGGCAAATGTGTTGCTCTGATTGGTCAATAAATAAAACACTGATTGGCCAGTGGCTAGGCAGGAAGTATAGGCAGGACTAACAGAGAGGAGAAAAGAAAGAACAGGAAGGCAGGAGACACTGCCAGCCGCCACCATGAAAAGCCGCCACCATGACAAGCCGCATGTGAAGATGCCGGTAAGCCACTAGCCACGTGGCGAGGTATAGATTTATAGAAATGGATTAATTTAAGCTATAAGAACAGTTAGCAAGAAGCCTGCCATGGCCATACAGTTTGTATGTAATGTAAGTCTCTGTGTTTACTTGGTTGGGTCTGAGTGGCTGTGGGACTGGCGGGTGACAAAGATTTGTCCTGACTGTGGGCAAGGCAGGAAAACTCTAGCTACAATAAGTAGGTTGCAGGGTCTGGTGAAGACATAGTGCAGTCCAGCAGTGTTCTCTGGAGAACTCTGCTTGGTCTACCTCTAGTGTCCAGGGTCCAGGAACAAAGAGAAAGCAGTGCATCTGGATCTCGGGTTTTCAGGACTCCCTCTTGGCCCCACCTTGTAGGTGTGACAGTTACCAAAGCCTCAATGGGGGTTGGAACTTACAGATCAAAGCTGGAATGGCTACTCGCTACACCTCGGTCCCTTACAGCTTTTCCAAATCTTTTCCACATAGATTCCTGAGGCTTGAGTAGAGGGATTGTTTTACACAAACTTCTGGTGAGGCAATATTCCAAGGGACATTATTTATTTATGTCATCGAATATGGAAAAGTCAAGATACATAACTAGAAGCCTTTTCCCTACTGATTAGCATGCAAGATTCTAGAAAGTACTCTGCATACTACCAAAAGAAAAATAGGTGGGAATAAATACCAACTGGGGTAGATTTATTAATGATTCCTCCCATTCAACATGTACATTTAAAACCAAGCAATTGATCCATCTACAAAATTTTTACACACCTAACACACAGAGAACATTGAAGAAGAAAGGAAAGATCTTGAAAACCAGAAGATGAGAGAGCTTCCTGTGATAATATGTCTTCTAGGAATAGCAGAAGGAATTTCATAAAATCTCATCCACATGACCACCAAAATATAAGGTAAACAAGGATGAAAGTATCAAACTTGATAAACTGGATGGGAAAAAGATCAAACGGCCTCAAGTCTACTCAAAGAACTACAGGCAAATTATTAAAGCTGGGAATGGAAGAGGTGTCCATATCCAGGAAAGGAAAACAGATATTTAAAGTAGAATCTAAAATTTAAAACTATGAAGGGTTCAATAAAACAATTTATTCCTGTACTTTTGAAGAGAATTTGAATCTGGTTTTATCAAAATAATGTAACATTTTGGGGCAAAGGTGCACCCTAACAGACCTGCACTGGAGGCCAAGATGGAGAAGACTTCCACAGCCACCATGTCCTTCCCCTTTGTTCTGTGGTAGACAGGGAGGAAGGTGACCCAGACACTGCAGAACATCAGCATGCTGAAGGTCAGGAATTTGGCTTCATTGAGTCTGTCAGGAAGATTCCTGAAAGAGAAAGCCACAGTGAAGCTCCCCAGAGCCAAGGAGCCCAAGTATCCCAAGACAAAATAGAATGCAGCTGGGCGGTGGTGGTGCATGCCTTTAATCCCGCACTCAGGAGGCAGAGCCAGGAGGATCTCTGTGAGTTCAAGTCCAGCCTGGGCTACAGAGTTAGTTTCAAGAAAAGTGCAAAGCTACACAGAGAAACCCTATCTCAAAAAAATAAATAAAAAATGTAATGCAATGACTGGACCTTTGTTGCGCACAATGATGATCTGCCCATGTTCAGAGTTTGTATCTGTGTCAATAAAGGGAGGTGATGTTACCTGCCAGATTCCACAGAGAACAAGTTGGACCAAGGTACAGATGGGAATGACAAAGTTAGGTGCCCGAATGTGAGTATTCCTCTTGTCCTTCTTCTTGGAGTAGTGAGCTTGAAGGCCAGGACCACAGTAATTGTCTTGGTCAAAACAGTAGACACAGCCACTGCGAAAAAGACTCTAAATGTGGTCTGCTGCAGAGTGCAAGTGAACTATGTTGGGATGCCCAATGAAGAGCAATGAGCAGAGGAAACAGAAGGCAATGGAGATCAGTAGAATGTAGCTGATAATTCGGTTATTGGCCTTCACAATGGGAGTATCATTGAATTTCACAAAAGTACCAAGAACAAGAGCTGTGAGGGCAGAGAAACAGAGACATGCAGGCCAGATTCATCCCCAATGGATCTTCATAACCCAGAAAGTAGACGTGTCTTTGCAGGCAGTGTGTGTGTTCTACACTGGAATATTGGTCATCAGGACAGCTCACACACTGCTCCATATCTGCTGAAGGACATAAACAACAAACCCTCATAACATTTCATTATTATATACTTAATCATTTAGGATCTATATAAATCAGAAGATACCTCAATAACAATGTTTGTGTTCAGCAACAACTTTCTACCTTGTTGCTCTAGGGAGCAGTGAAGTCAGGACTCTATGGCAATCCATCCATGGTGATGGAGCACAATGGAACTAAGAACTTATGTATTTGTGTTTATTAACTTCCATATTCATGTAAGGTTTTAAAAAAATAAGAAAAATACCTGGTTTCATGATGCATTATAAATGGTAACATATAACAGTTCAGATTAGTTAATTTCTCAAACTTTTAATTTTTGTATACAGATCTGTGGACTGTGCATGTGTGGTGATGAGAGTGAGAATGTCCCCCATATGGTCATAAATTTGACTGCTTGGTCACTAGGAAGTGGCACTATTTTATAAGATTAGATTTGTTCTTTTTGGAGTAGGTGTAGTCTTGTTGAAGGAAGTGTGTTAGTGAGGATGGGCTTTGTTTTTTTTTAAAGCTGAAGACAACTCCAGTGTTTCTCTCTCCCTGCTGCCTGAGGACCTGGATATAGAACACTCAGTTACTTCTCCAGAACCACACCTGTCTTTGTGCTACCGTGTCCCCTGATATTATGATAATGGACTAAATGTCTGAAAGTGCAAGGAAGCCCCAATTAAATGCTTTCTTTGAAAAGAATTTTCATGTTCATAGTCTCTGTATAGCAATAAAACACTGACTAAGACAGCATGTCTAGACAACAAAGCCAGCTAATACAATTGCATTGTGCACTTTGCTTGTGTCCTTAGTCTGTATCTTCATATAAGGTCAAGAATGTACAATTCTCTCAGGTACATACTGTTTGCATGAAGCAATATTTTCACTAAAGCAGCTATACTTCTCATGCACCAAAATGCCCTTCAATTTAAGTACATCACCTCAATAATTAATGTAAGTATTTGAAAAAAAATGACATTTATTTTTTCCACTAAGTTTTATTCCTATGTTATCTGATATATGGACTTCTATAAATCCACTTTTTGGATTTACTTTTGTTCTTTTATTCCTATGTTATCTGATATATGGACTTCTATAAATCCACTTTTTGGATTTACTTTTGTTCTTGTCACTACTCATACTCATTCTAATACAGTACTAATATTTGTCACTGTATTAGAAGTAACAAGAGCCCCAGCTCCCATCCAGCCCAGAGCTCCCATTCAGATCAGAGACCCCCAAGAGGACCCTATAACCTATACACCCTGGCCCCACACCCATCTGCCTGAGACCCTGCACATATACTTTCTGATCATTGGAGACCAGCCCCCAGCTCCCATCCTGCCCGGAGCTCCCATCCAGACCAGAGGTAGGGCTTAGGGGTCATACCCAGGGAGGTCTGCCCCAGGTCGCATCCCTGGCCACCAGTCACTCGCAGGAAAGACCTGCCCAACTTGGCCCCAGTTTCTGGCCATCAGGCAGGGCCCCCGCAGGAAGGCTTCCCTTCTCCAAGACCCCTCCATCCCTGAAAGACCTTGCAATCTACATGCCCTGCCACCACACCCATTGCCCCAGACACCCGCCACTTCCTGAGACTTAGTGAACAGACTCCAGCACCCATCTGGCCCAGAGAGTTCCCATCTGGCCCAGAGAGTTCCAATCTAGCTCAGAGAGCTCCTACCCAGCCCAGAGAAAGAGAGCTATCATTGGACAAAGAGCCATCATTGGACCAAGAGTAAACTCAAGAGACATGGAATCTGTCATCCCTGATTAGACCAAGAGTGATTTTCTGAGAAGCAGAATCCACCACCTATCATTGGACCAAGGGAGGCTTCCTGAAATGCCAAATCTGTCAGCTCAGTCTGGTCAAACAGAGCTGATAAGACCAAGAATGAATCCACAAGGAGATGGGCTGATGTCAAGGCAAAAGTACATACAACAAAATAAAGAACAATAGAGCATCACCAGAATCTAGCCTTCCTCCAACAGCAAGACCTCAACATCACAAAAGGGAAGAACAGAAGAAAGCAACCTTAAGAACAACATCATGAAGATGCTAGGGACTTTTAAAGAAGAAATCAAAAATGAAATGGAGGAAAAGACAAAAAAAGTGGAGGAAATCAAAAAAGAACATGAAAAGTCAAAGAAAAATGGAAAAAAACACTTTAAAAAACTAGAGGAAAAGACAAATAAAGCAGAAGAAAACAATAAATCCCTGAAAGAAACCCATGTAAAAGCAATGAAATGAATGAGGGGAAAAGTTCAAGACAAGAAAAGGAAAATAGAAACAATGAGGAAGACACAAACAGAGGGAATGCTGGAAATAGAAAATCTGATTAAACAAACAGAAAACACAGAAGCAAGCATAACAACAGAATACAAGAGATGGAAGAGAGGATCTCTGGTATAGAGGATACAGTAGAGGAAATGGATTCCAAGGTCAAAGAAAATATCAATACCAAAGAAATTATAACAGAAAATGTCCAAGAAATTTGGGACACCATGAAAAGACCAAACCTAAGAATAATAGGGATAGAGGAAGGAGAAGAATACCAACTCAAAGGCACAGAAAATATTTTCAACAAGATCATAGAAGAAAACTTTCCCAACTTAAAGAAGGAAATACCTATGAAGATACAGGAAGCCTACAGAAAACCAAACAGACTAGACCCCCAAAAGAAGTCCCCTCACCATGTAATAATTAAACAACTAAACCTACAGAATAAAGAAAGAATATTAAGAGCAGCAAAGGAAAAGGCAAAATGACATATAAAGGCAAAGCTATCAGAATAACACCCAATTTTTCAATGGAGAGTTTGAAAGAGAGGGACCTAGACAGATGTAATGCAGACACATGGAGACTATGGATGCCAGCCTAGACTAATATAACCAGCAAAACTTTCAATCAACATAGATGGAGTGAACAAGACATTCCAAGACAAAGCCAGATTTAAACAATATTAATCCACAAACCCAGCCCTACAGAAAGCACTAGAAGTAAAATTCCAAAGTAAAGAAGTTAGATACAGTAGTAAACCCAAAGAAGAGAAATACACACACACTACCACCAAAAAATAACAGGAATGAACAATCAATGGTCATTAATATCCCTTAATATCAATGGACTTAATTCATCTATAAAAAGACACAGGCTAACAAAATGGATATGAAAGGAGGACCCATCTTTCTGCTGCATACAAGAAACACACTTCAATTTCAAAGATAGACACTGCCTAACAATAAAATACTGGGAAAAGACTTTCCAAACAAATGGTCTTAGAGGCAAGCAGGTATAGCCATCCTAATATCCAGCAAAATAGACTTCAAACTAAAATCAATCAAAAAAGATAAATAAGGGCATTACACAAAGATGAAGATCCACAAAGATGAAGTTTCAATTCTGAACATTTATGTCCCAAACACAAGGATACCCACATATGGAAAAGAAACATAACTAAAATTTAAAACACATATAAAACCCCAAACATTATTAGTGGGGGACTTTAAACCCCGACTCTCACCACTGGACAAATATGCCAAATCAAAACTTAACATGGAAATAAAGGACTTAACTGATGTTATGATTCAAATGGACTTAATCAATATCTACAGAACATTCCATCCTAAAAAAAGGAATATTATCTTCTTCTCAGCACCCCACGCAACCTTATCTAAAATTGACCACATACTTGGCCAAAAAGCAAATCTCAACAGATACAAAACAATTGGAATAACCTCCTGCATTCTATCAGAACACCATGGTTTAAAGTCAGATTTCAACAACAACAAAAACTACAGAAAGCCTACAATCTCATGGAAACTGAATAATACTCAACTGAATCACCAATGGGTTAAGGAAGAAATAAAGAAAGAAATTAAAGACTTCCTAGAGATCAATGAAAATGAATATACCACATACCTAAACTTATGGGACACTATGAAAGCAGTGCTAACAGGAAAACTGATAGCACTAAATACCCACATAAAGAAGTTGGAGAAATCTTACACTAGTGACTTAACAGCACATATGAAAGCTTTAGATAGAACAAGAAGAAGCAAAGTCAACCAGGAAGAATAGACACCATGAAATAATCAAATTGAGAGCTGAAATCAAAGAATTGGTTCTCGCCAGGCGGTGGTGGTGCACGCCTTTAATCCTAGCACTCAGGAGGCAGAGGCAGGCAGATCTCTGTGAGTTTGAGGCCAGGCTGGGCTACCAAGTGAGTTCCAGGAAAGGCGCAAAGCTACACAAGAGAAACCCTGTCTTGAAAAACCAAAACAAAAAAAAAAAAGAAAGAAAAGAAAAGAACTGGTTCTTTAAGAAAATCAGCCGGGCGGTGGTGGCGCACACCCTTGATCCCATCACTCGGGAGGCAGAGGCAGGCGGATCTCTGTGAGTTCGAGGCCAGCCTGGTCTCTAAAGCAAGTTCCAGGAAAGGTGCAAAGCTACACAGAAAAACCCCGTCTGGAAAAAACCAAAAAAAGAAAAAAGAAGACGCAGGTAGGCCCGCAGTGGCAGCCCACAGAGGTAGGGCCCGGCGGCGGCGGCGGCCGACAGGGACATTCAGGCCCGGCGGCAGCCAGCAGAAACATACAGGCCCGGCGGTAGCCCACAGAGATAGACAGGCCCGGCGGTGGAGACAAGCAGACGCAGGTAGGCCCGCGGCAGCGGCCTGCAGAGGTAGACAGGCCCAGAGGCAGCGGCCGACAGGTACATTCAGGCCCTGCGGCAGTCTGCAGAGGTAGACGGGCCCGGTGGCAGTGACAAGCAGAGGTAGGTAGGCCCGAAGCGGCAGCCGGCAGCTGGCAGAGACATACAGGCCTGGTGGCGGCCCACAGAGGCAGACAGACCCAGCAGCAGCTGACAGGGACATACAGGCCCGGCGGCAGACCGCAGAGGTAGACAGGCCCGGCGACAGAGACAAGCGGATGCAGCGTGGAACAGGGATGCTTCTAACCCCAACACCCGGGGAGGAAGCTATCTCCATGGGACAGAACCAGAACGAATCTGAACACTCCATCTGAGGACAACCAGGGCCCAGCTGCTGATCCTGCAAAACCCAACAACTTGGAGATGTTGGTGAGACTACCCCGCTCAGCTGAAATCCATCTGGGAGAGGATTCAGATGCCTACAGTCTGAAGTCTGAAGAAACAAGATCAGCTGAGGAGTTGACGAATGAACGAAACATGACCTGGGAACACAGAAGAAGGCACTGCCCAGCCACCAAACCAGATCACCAGAATCATAAGTATATACTTCACCGACTGAGATCAGCTGACCCTGAAGAAATAGCCCAATAGCACCAATTTAACCAAGAACTTCTACTAAACCAGGACTAAAAATTAGAACAAGAGAGGCACTCTCAGACACAGACACCACCTGCACTGCACAGAGGAAGAGATGAGTATACGCCAGTGCAAAAATACAGGCAACAATATAAAGACCTATATGGCAACATCAGAACATAGTGATTCTATACCTGCAAGACCTGAACATACCAAGACAGAAGAAACAGAAGAAATCAATCCTGAAAATGACTTTAAGAAGATGATAGAGGCCCTTAAAGAAGAAATAAAACATTCCCTCAAACAGGAAATAAAAACTTTCCTTAAAGAGGAAATGAAAAACTCCCTTAAAGAGGAAATAAAAACTTCCCTTAAAGAGGAAATGAAAAACTCCATTAAAGAGGAAATAAAAAACTCCCTTAAAGAAATGGAAGAAAAAACGAACTAAAAATGGGAAGAAATAAAAGAAAGCCAAGAAAAAGCAATAAAACAGATGAAAGAAACATTCCAAGATCTGAAAAATGAATTTGAGACAATAAAGAAAACACATGCTGAGGGAATGCTGGAAATAGAAATCCTGACTAAACGAACAGGAACTACAGAAACAAGCATAACGAGCCGATTTCAAGAGATGGAACAGAGAATCTCTGACACTGAAGACACAATAGAGAAAATAGATTCGTCAGTCAAAGAAAACACTAAAGACAAAAAAGTTGTAACACAAAACGTCCAGGAAATTTGGGACACCATGAAAAGACCAAATCTCAGAATAATAGGGATAGAAGAAGGAGAAGAATACCAACTCAAAGGCACAGAAAATATATTCAACAAAATAATAGACGAAAACTTTCCTAACCTAAAGAAAGAAATACCTATGAAGATACAAGAAGCTTACAGAACACCGAATAGGCTGGATCCAAAAAAAAAAAAAAAGTCCCTCGCCACATAATAATCAAAACACTAAACACACAGAACAAAGAAAAAATATTAAGAGCCACAAAGGAAAAAGACCAAGTAACATATAAAGGCAAACCCATCAGAATAACACCAGACTATTCAATAGAGACTATGAAAGCCAAAAGATCATGGACAAATCCCATGCAGACACTAAGCAACCACGGATGCCAACCCAGACTATTATACCCAGCAAAACTCTCAATCACCATAGGCGGAGTAAACAAAATATTCCAGGATAAAACCAGATTTAATCAATACCTGTCCACAAACCCAGCCCTACAGAAAGCACTAGAAGGGAAAATCCAACCCAAAGAAGCTAAACACATCCATGAAAAATCAAGCAATAGATAATCCCACACCAACATACACCACAGAAGGACAACACAACACAACCACAAAAAATAACAGGAATTAACAATCACTGGTCATTAATATCCATCAATATCAACAGTCTCAACTCACCTATAAAAAGACACAGACTAACAGAATCGATAAGAAAACAGGACCCATCCATCTGCTGCACACAAGAAACACACCTTAACTTCAAAGACAGACACTACCTCTAAGTAAAGGGCTGGGAAAAGGCTTTCCAAGCAAATGGACCTAAGAAACAAGCTGGTGTAGCTATCCTAATATCTAATAAAATAGACTTCAAACTAAAATCAATCAAAAGAGATCAGGATGGACATTACATATTTATCACGGGAAAAATCCACCAAGATGAAGTCTCGATTCTAAACATTTATGCTCCAAATACAAAAGCACCCACATTCATAAAAGAAACACTACTGAAGTTTAAAACGCACATCAAACCCCACGCATTAGTAGAGGGAGATTTTAACACACCACTCTCACCAAAAGACAGATCTACCAGACTGAAACTTAACAAAGAAATAAAGGACCTAACAGATGTTATGACTCAAATGGACCTAATAGATATCTACAGAACACTCCATCCTAACACAAAAGAATATACCTTCTTCTCAGCACCCCATGGAACCTTCTCAAAAATTGACCACATGCTTGGCCACAAAACAAATCTCAACAGATACAAAACAATTGGAATAACCTCCTGTATCTTATCAGACCACCATGCCTTAAAGTAAGACCTCAACAACAACAAAAATTATAGAAAACCCACAAATTCATGGAAACTGAATAATGCCCACCTGAAACATCAACGGGTCAAGGAAGAAATAAAGAAAGAAATTAAAGAGTTCCTAGAATTCAATGAAAATGAAAGTACAACATACCCAAACTTATGGGACACTATGAAAGCAGTGCTAAGAGGAAAATTCATAGCTCTAAATGCACACATAAAGAAGAGGGAACAATCCCATGAATTAACAGCACAACTCAAAGCTCTAGAACAAAAAGAAACAAACTCACCCAGGAGAAATAGACTCCAGGAAATAATCAAATTGAGGGCTGAAATCAACGAAATAGAAAACAAGAGAACAATACAAAAAAATCAATGAAACAAAGAGTTGGTTCTTTGAAAAAATCAACAAGATAGACAAACCCCTAGCCAAATTAACCAAAAGGCAAAGAGAGGGCACCCAAATTAACAAAATCAGAAATGAAAAGGGAGACATAACAACAGACAATGAGAAAATCCAGAGAATCATCAGATCATACTTCAAAAACCTGTACTGCACAAAAATGGAAAACCAGGAAGAAATGGACAATTTTCTGGATAAATACCACATACCAAAATTAAATCAAGACCAGATAAACCATTTAAATAGACCAATAACCCCTAAAGAAATAGAAACAGTCATCAAAAGTCTCCCAACCAAAAAAAGCCCAGGACCAGATGGTTTCAGTGCAGAATTCTACCAGACTTTCAAAGAAGAAATAATACCAATCCTCTTCAAAATGTTCCACACAATAGAAACAGAAGGAACACTACCAAACTCTTTTTCTTTCTTTTTTTTTTTTTTTGTTTTGTTTTGTTTTTTTGTTTTTTGTTTTTTGTTTTTCGAGACAGGGTTTCTCTGCGTAGCTTTGCGCCTTTCCTGGAACTCACTTGGTAGCCCAGGCTGGCCTCGAACTCACAAAGATCTGCCTGCCTCTGCCTCCCGAGTGCTGGGATTAAAGGCGTGCGCCACCACCGCCCGGCCCAAACTCTTTTTATTAGGCTACAATTACCCTGATACCCAAACCACACAAAGATGCAACAAAGAAAGAGAACTACAGACCAATCTCCCTCATGAACATTAATGCAAAAATACTCAACAAAATATTGGCAAACCGAATCCAAGAATACATCAAAACAATCACCCATCACGTCCAAGTAGGATTCATCCCAGGGATGCAAGGATGGTTCAACATACAAAAATCAGTCAATGTAATACACCATATAAACAAACTGAAAGAAAAAAAACACATGATCATCTCCTTAGATGCTGAAAAAGCCTTTGACAAAATCCAACACCCCTTCATGATAAAGGTCTTAGAAAGATCAGGAATACAAGGAACATTTCTAAACATAATAAAAGCAATTTATAGCAAGCCAACAGCAAACATCAAATTAAATGGAGAGAAACTCAAAGCGATACCACTAAATTCAGGAACAAGACAAGGCTGTCCACTCTCCCCATATTTATTCAATATAGTACTAGAAGTGCTAGCTACAGCAATAAGACAACAAAAGGAGATCAAAGGGATACAAATTGGCAAGGAAGAAGTCAAACTTTGACTATTTGCAAATGATATGAGAGTATACATAAGTGACCCCAAAAACTCTACCAGGGAACTCCTACAGCTGATAAACTCCTTCAGTAAAGTGGCAGGATACAAGATCAATTCAAATAAATCAGTAGCCCTCCTATACACAAATGATAAAAGGGCTGAGAAAGAAGTCAGAGAAACATCACCCTTTACAATAGCCACAAATAATATAAAATACCTTGGGATTAACACTAACTAAACAAGTAAAGGACCTTTTTGATAAGAACTTTAAATCTCTAAAGAAAGAAATTGAAGAAGATATCAGAAAATGGAAGGATCTACCATGCTCATGGATAGGTAGGATTAACATAGTAAAAATGGCAATCTTACCAAAAGAAATCTACAGATTCAATGCAATCCCCATCAAAATCCCAACACAATTCTTCACAGACTTGGAAAGAAAAATACTCAACTTCATATGGAAAAACAAAAGACCCAGGATAGCTAAAAGAATCCTATATGATAAAGCAACCTTTGGAGGCATCACCATTCCTGATCTCAAACTCTACTATAGAGCTATAGTAATAAAAACAGCTTGGTACTGGTATAAAAATCGACATACAGACCAATAGAAACAAATTGAAGACCCTGACATTAATCCATGCACATATGAACACCTGGTTTTTGACAAAGGAGCCAAAACTATGCAATGGAAAAAAGAAAGTATCTTCAACAAATGATGCTGGCATAACTGGATGTCAATATGTAAAAGATTACAAATAGATCCATATCTGTCACCATGCACAAAACTCAAGTCCAAGTGGATCAAAGACCTGAACATAAATCCAGTTACACTAAACTTAATAGAAAAGAAAGTAGGAAGCACTCTTGAACGCATTGGCACCGGAGATCATTTCCTAAATAAAACACCAACAGCACAGACCCTAAGCACAACAATTAATAAATGGGACCTCTCGAAATTGAGAAGCTTTTGCAGGGCAAAAGACATAGTCAATAAGACAAAAAGACAGCCAACAGATTGGGAAAAGATCTTCATCAACCCCACATCTGACAGAGGATTGATCTCCACAGTATATAAAGAACTCAAGAAACTAGACATCAAAATACTGAACAGTCCAATTAAAAAATGGGCTAAAGAGCTAAACAGAGAATTCACAAAACAAGAACTACAAATGGCTGAAAGACATTTAAAGAAATGCTCAACATCCTTAATCATCAGAGAAATGCAAATCAAAACGACTCTGAGATACCACCTTATACCTGTCAGAATGGCTACGATCAAAAACACCAATCACAGCCAATGTTGGAGAGGATGTGGAGCAAAGGGAACACTCCTCCACTGTTGGTGGGAATGTAAACTTGTACAACCACTGTAGAAATCAGTATGGCGGTTTCTCAGAAAATTAGGAATTAAACTACCTCAAGATCCAGCCATCCCACTCTTGGGCATATACCCAAGGAATGCTGATTCGTACCATAAAGATACATGCTCAGCTATGTTCATAGCAGCCATATTTGTAATAGCCAGAACCTGGAAACAACCTAGATGCCCATCGACGGAAGAATGGATGGAAAAAATGTGGTACATATACACAATGGAGTACTACTCAGCAGAGGAAAACAATGAAAGCATGAAATTTGCAGGCAAATGGATGGAACTAGAAAAAATCATCCTGAGTGAGGTAACCCAAACCCAGAAAGACAGTCATGGTATGTACTCACTCATAAGTGGATTCTAGATATAAAATAAAGAACAATCAGACCACAGCCCATAGAACCATAGAGACTATATATATAGTATGGAGGTCCCTAGGATGACTGTGGCTTATAATAAATTTTGGTTCTACTCAATTATTGAAAAAATAGCCAATGAATGGAAACACATGAACTATGAACCAAAGGCTGAGGGGGCCCCAGCTAGATCAGGCCCTCTGAATAGGTGAGACAGTTGAATGGCTTGATCAGTTTGGGAGGCAACTAGGCAGTGGGACCAAGTCCTGTGCTCATTGCATGAGTTGGCTGTTTGAAACCTGGAGCTTATGCAGGGACACTTGGCTCAGTCTGGGAGGAAGGGACTGGACCTGCCTGGACTGAGTCTACCAGCTTGATTGCAGTCCTCGGGGGGAGGATTTGCCCTGGAGGAGGTGGGAATGGGGGGTAGGCTGGGGGTAAGGGGAGGGTGTGGGATGGGGGAGAATAGGGGAACCCGTGGCTGATATGTAGAACTGAATGGTATTGTAAAATAAAAGAAAAAGAAAAAAAAAGAAAAAAGAAAATCAACAAGATAGACAAGGCCTTATCCAAACTAAACAAAAGACACAGAGAGAGCATCCAAATTAACAAAATCAGAAATGAAAAGGGAAACATAACAACTAACACTGAAGAAATCCAGAAAATCATCAGGTCATACTTCAAAAACCTCTACTCCACAAAACTGGAAAATCTAAAAGACATGGATAGGTACAACATACCTATGTTAAATCAAGACCAGATAAACTATTTAAATAGTCTGATAACCCATAAGGAAATAGAATCAGTCATTAAAAGTCTCCCAACCAAAAAAAAAAGGCCCAGGACAAGATGGTTTCAATGCAGAATTCTACCAGATCTTCAAAGAAGACTTAATACCAATACTCGTTAAATTGTTCCACACAATAGAAACATTACCAAACTCCTTCTATGAGGCTACAATTACCCTGATTCCTAAACCAAAAAAAAAGATGCAACAAAAAAAAAGAGAACTACAGAACAATCTCCCTCATGGACATTGATACAAAAATACTCAACAAAATACTGCCAAACAGACTTCAAGAACACATCGAAACAATTATCCACCATGATAAAGTAGGCTTCATCACAGGGATGCAAGGGTGGTTCAACATACGAAATTCCATCAATGTAATGCACCATATAAACAAACTGAAAGAAAAAACCACATGATCATCTCACTGGATGCTGAAAAGGCATTTGACAAAATCCAACACCTCTTCATGATAAAGCTCTTGGAGAGATCAGGAATACAGGGAACATACCTAAAAATAATAAAGGCAGTTTACAGCAAGCCAACAGCCAACATCAAAGTAAATGGAGAGAAACTCAAAGTGATTCTACTAAAATCAGAAACAAGACAAGGCTGTCTGCTCTCCCCATACTTATTCAATATAGTACTTGAAGTTCTAGCCAGAGCAGTAAGACAACATAAGGAGATTAAGGGGATACAAATTTGAAAGGAAGAAGTCAAGCTTTCCCTATTTGCAGACGACATGATAGTATACTTGAGTGACCCCAAAGATTACACCCAGGAACTGATAAAGCTTATAAACACCTTCAGCATCATAGCAGCATACAAGATCAACTCAAAAATATCAGTAGTCCTCCTATATACAATGGACAAAGAAGCTGAGAAGGCAATGAGAGATACATCACCCTCTACAATAGCCACAAATGACATAAAATACCTTGGGGTAACACTAACCAAGCAAGTGAAGGACCTGCATGACAAGAACTTTAAGTCCCTGAAGAAAGAAATTGAAGAAGATGTCAGAAAATGGAAATATCTCCCATGCTCATGGATAGGCAGGGTTAACATAGTAAAAATGGCAATCTTACCAAAAGCAATCTACAGATTCAATGCAATCCCCATCAAAATACCAACACAATTCTTCACAGACTTGGAAAGAATAAATACTCAACTTCATATGGAAAAACAAAAAACCCAGGATAGCCAAAATAATCCTATACAATAAAACAACCTCTGGAGGCATCACAATCCCTGACTTCAAGCTCTACTACAGAGCTACAGTAATAAAAACAGCTTGGTATTGGCATAAAAACCGACATGTGGACCAATGGAATCGAATTGAAGACCCTGACATTAACCCACACACCTATGAACATATAATTTTTTACAAAGAAGCCAAAAGTGTACAATGGAAAAAGGAAGCATCTTCAACAAATGGTGCTGGCATAACTGGATATGAACGAGTAGAAGGCTGCAAATAGATCCATATCTGTCACCATGCACAAAACTTAAGTCCAAGTGGATCAAGGACCTCAACATAAATCCAGCTACTCTGAACCTGCTAGAAGAGAAAGTAGGAAGTAGTCTTGAACACATTGGCATAGGAGATCACTTCCTAAATATAACACCAGTAGCACAGACACTGAGAGAAACAATCAATCAATGGGACCTCTTGAAACTGAGAAGCTTTTGTAGAGCAAAGGATACGGTCAACAAGGCAAAGCGACAGCCTACAGAATGAGAAAAGATCTTCACCAACACCATATGTGACAGAGGACTGATATCCAGAATATATAAGGAACTCAAGAAATTAGATATCAAAACAACCAACAGTCCAATTGAGAAATGGGCTTTAGAACTAAACAGAGAATTCTCAACAGAGGAAACTCAAATGGCTGAAAGACATTTAAGGAATTGCTCAACATCCCTAACCATCAGGGAAATGCAAATCAAAACAACTCTGAGATACCACCTTACACCTGTCAGAACGGCTAAGATCAAAAACACTGAAGACACTTTATGCTGGAGAGGATGTGGAACTAGGGGAACTCTCCTACACTGCTGGTGGGAATGCAAGCTTG